>NC_057807.1:474191499-474483321 GCF_018294505.1 Triticum aestivum | reverse complement strand
TTCTTTCACCCATATATACCTACGTACCCTAAAACTTCCATAACAGAAGATAGATCGGGAGTTCCGCCGCCGCAAGCCTCTGTAGCCACCAAAAACCTCTCGGGAGCCCGTTCCGGCACCCTGGCAGAGGGGGAACCCATCACCGGTGGCCATCTTCATCATCCCGGCGCTCTACATGACAAGGAGGGAGTAGTTCACCCTCGAGGCTGAGGGTATGTACCAGTAGCTATGTGTTTGATCTCTCTCTCTCGTGTTCCCTCTATGGCACGATCTTGATGTATCTCGAGCTTTGCTATGGTAGTTGGATCTTATGATGTTTCTCCCCCTCTACTCCATTGTGATGAATTGAGTTTCCCCTTTGAAGTTATCTTATCGGATTGAGTCTTTTATGAGAACACTTGATGTATGTCTTGCCGTGCTTATCTGTGGTGACAATGGGACATCATGTGCCTCTTGATGTATGTTTCGGTGACCAACTTGCGGGTTCCGCCCATGAACCTATGCATAGGGGTTGGCACACGTTCTTGACTCACCGGTAGAAACTTTGGGGCACTCTTTGAAGTACTTTGTGTTGGTTGGATGAATCTGAGATTGTGTGGTGCATATTGTATAATCATGCCCACGAATACTCGAGGTGACAATGGAGTATCTATGTGACATTAGGGTTTTGGTTGATTTGTGTCTTAAGGTGTTATTCTAGTACGGACTCTTTTATAGATCGATCCGAAAGAATAACTTTGAGGTGGTTTCGTACCCTACCATAATCTCTACATTTGTTCTCCGCTATTAGTGGCTTTGGAGTGACTCTTTGTTGCATGTTGAGGGCTTGTTATATGATCTATCTATGTTATTATTGTTGAGAGAACTTGCACTAGTGAAAGTATGAACCCTAGGCCTTGTTTCCTACCATTGCAATACCGTTTACGCTCACTTTTATCGCTCGCTACCTTGCTGTTTTTATTATTTCAGATTACAAAAACTTATATCTACTATCTATATTGCACTTGTATCACCATCTCTGTCAGGACCCCGACTCAATGCCACATCGATCTAGCATGTGACACCTCATATCACTTTGCGGCCTCACGCACGGTATCCCCACGGGTGTCCCTTACCTTTGCCCGGGACCGTTTGTGCCTTTTGGCACACGTATATGATAGTGTCGCTAGCATCCATATGATAAGGAGCCCGGGCTGACATGGCTAGTCGTAAACCCAAAGTGGCACAAACTTACAGGGACAAGCATCCATGACCCAGCATCGAACGTGTCGGTCATCAGCGAGTGAATCCAGGCTGTAGCACTGGGCTAGCAGGACTCCGGTGAACCGGGCTGTAGCGGGCTAACAGGACTCCGGTATTCATCGCGTGACATTTCCCCGAAGGGACAGACACAGGAACGAAGAAGGACACATGCCGGCCAGCCTAAGTGTTCCGGAAGTGGAAGCACTAGGAGACATTTCCCGGTAAGAGAGGCTACTAAGGATAAACAACTAGATAGTCAGATCCCACACATACCAAGCATTTCAATAACATACACACAATATGCTCGATATGTGCAAATACAACATGGCATCACAACATGACTCTACAACTCAAGTATTTTATTCAATAGGCTCCGAGGAGTGAGATATTACAAACATGGGTCTCATGACCCAACATTCAAAGCATACAAGTCAAATCACAAGCGGAAGCTTAACATGTCTGGGTACAGACATCTATAAATGAAAAACACTGAGAAGCCTGACTATCTACCAGATCCTGCCGAGGGCAGAAGATCGTAGCTGAGGTAACAAGCTAAACGTCGAAGTCCATGTTGAACTACTAGTGAGACTGAAGTCTTTCTGCAAAAACATAAAATAGGCAAACGTGAGTACAAATGTACCCAGCAAGACTTACATCAGAACTATCTACATATGCATCATTATCAACAAAGGGGATGGTGGAGTTTAACTGCAGCAAGCCAGCTTTGACTCGGTGGCTATCCTGAACTACGACTGCAAGCGACTCTTTGAGGTGGCGCACACGAGTCCACATATTCACCAACCAATACGCCACTATGGATCCGCTCCCGTCTCCCTACGAGAACGCCATCCATAGCACTCATGCTTATCTTGCGCATTTTAAAGTATCCACTTTCACTTGTCTATGAACTGTGCAGGCAACCCAGAAGTCCTTTACCGCGGACACGGATATTCGAATAGATAATATTAACCCTGCAGGGGTGTACTTCTTCATACATGTTTCCACCACTTAGCGTCTGCACACGACATGTGCTCGGCAGACTTCAAGCGAAAGCCGACGTGGGTGTAGACCACGACCTACCTAAACACTCAAGTCTCTAGTCCAGGTTTATCGCCTATTCAGGCTCCATCCGCAGGGAGTCCGGCCGAAGTTTCCACATACGGCCCCGAACGATGTGTGCAGGGTTCCCGAGACACCAAACAGGCGCCCGGTACACCGTGCCACATGCCTACCGCATCACAGCCCACCCCTCGGGTCAGCGCTGCCCACGGCCTCCAGCATACTACAAACACCAGAAACTACTTGCAACTCCTGGACAGAGGACAAGGGTGATTAAGAAGTCGAGCGGGGTCATATTTCAGGGCCCAATGCATCTTAGTAGCTGAATCATGGATCACAAACACAGAACTCAGTTCCTGAGGACGGCTTCAATGAGACAACCCACCATGTACTCCTACATGGCCTCTCACCGCTACCTTTACCAAATCGTGTTCAAACACTTAGCTCACACACAGTAGGACATGTTCACACACCTCTGATTCATCCCCGATGAATCAGACCTGACTCAACTCTAAGCAGTAGCAGGCATAACAAACAAGCATGAATGAGTAGGCACAACAGGGCTCAAACAACTCTTACTCATGCTAGTGGGTTTCATCTATTTACTGTGGCAATGACAGGTCATGCAGAGGATAAGGGGTTCAACTACCGCAGCAAGTAACAGATGAATCGTTGTTGTCCTAATGCAGTAAAAGAGAGCAGGAGCGAGAGAGTGGGATTGTATCGGAATGAACAAGGGGGTTTTGCTTGCCTGGCACTTCTGAAGATAATATAGTTCTTCATCGGTGTCATCGAACTCATCGTCGAAACCACGTCTATCGGGAGGGAACAAATACCAGCAACAGAGAAAGAAACACAATCAATGCAATGCACAATATGATGCATGATCATGACATGGTAAAATGAGTGTGTTGGGATAATGCAACTACAATCAGATGGGTTTGAACTATTTTGAACCAAAGATTCAAAGTTCAAACTCATTTGTGATCTTAAATAGTGCGTTATCATGTTTTGCTCTAAACAGCAAGTTAACTTGTTTAAACATGCATGAAACCAGTACAGATGGATAGATTGGATTATTCTGGTAATTTTTCATATATAATTTATTTCATTTGGAGTTACGGTTGAATTTCTATGAATTTTAGAAGTTTAGATCATTTTCTGAAATTTATAAATCATTTCTGATTTATTTTACTTCCAAAAAATGTTTACTGCGTCAGCATTAGGTCATGCTGACCTCAGCAGGTCAACAGGCGCCACCAGGTCAAACCTGACCAGTGGGGCCCACTGGTCAGTGACTCAGTTAGCTAACTGAGTTGATTAGGGTTAAGCTAATCCTAACAAAATGTCAGCATGGCTGGGCCCACATGTCAGTGGCTCAGGTTTAGTTTAGCGAGGGAATTAGCACCTAACAGTGGTGATTAGCACTAACTAGCATCTAACTAATCCAGCTAGTGCCGGCCCCACATGTCATAGACCCAGGTGGGGCCCGACCGGGGTCAAAGTGGGTCAAACCCAGGCCGGCGGGGTCAAACCCACCGGCGACTCAACGCCGGCGAGACCCAAGACGGCGGCGCGGCTCGGAAAACGACCACGGGTGTCGAAATGGGCGGCGGAGAGGCTCTATGGGTGCAGCGCGATGAGGTGCGTCTAACGAGGCATGCGGGAGCAGCTGGGGTGGACTGAGCTCGTCGGAAGCGAGCTCGCGGCGGCGGTCGGAGTTCGGCCAACGGCGGGTTAGGCGATGAAGGGCACTAGGGGAGGCGCTGGTGTGTGCTACGTGCCCCTGGGAGTGCCCTGAGCACGGTGACGCGCTCCATTGCGGCTCTAGCTGACGGTGGCCACGGCGGCGACATGGCCGGCGGCGAGGAGCAATCGGCTCCGATGGCCATGGTGGCTAGAAGGCGCGGACGAGCATGGGGAGAGAGGAGAAAGAGGCAGGGGCTCACGGCGAATCCGGTAGAGGCAACGGCGAGGCCGGGGAGGGACTGGAGCTCGCGAATCCCCGAAGAGTTCGCCGGCGGCCAGAGGTTGAAGACGATGCCGTGGACGGCGCTACAGGGCTTCCGGTGGGGCGCGGCTAGGTGGAGAGGAAGGGGGCGTCACGGCGGAGCTCCTAGGCATGTCGGGGAGGCGAGGGGGAGGCGGTGGCTGCGGTGGTGGCGAGCGGCATCGCGGTTGCGCTCGGGCGCGAGAGGGAGAGAAAACAGAGGAGGGGAGAGGCACGGTAGAGAGTGAGGGGGGTCAGGGGGTCCAGGGCGGCGCCGAGGAGGGGCTTCGAGGCGCCTCGGTGAGGCAGGCAAGCAGGGAGGTGGCATGGCGAGCTCGGCGGCCTCGCGGTGTCCCTCCTCTGCCTACTGGCAGAGGTAGGTGATGACTGGCACAGGCCAGATGGGCCGGGCCTGCCAGGTAAGTGGCCTCTGGCCTTTCTCTCTCTTCCTAATTCTTTTCTGTTTTCTATTTATTCTATTTTATTTTGATTTAGTAAAAATACTAAACCATTTTATAAATACTAGAAATAATTAGGGGTGTTGTCTGAATTATTCCAGTGACCCATAACAATTCCCATTATTTTTGGAGCACCTAAAATATATATGGCATTTAAATAGCTCCAATTCAAATATGTTTGAATTAATTCAAAGCCCAAATATGTCCTGAAAAATGTAAACCATCTTTGGTAGATGCTTCCACCTCCATCCAAAAATGTTGAACAATTTTAAAGGGCATTTTGAGTTCAATGAAAAAGATTTTATTTTGACCCTAGTCGAATTCATTTGGTGCTAGGGTTTGAGAATCCCCATTTCATATTTAAATGAAATTTAGACATGATGACATGATGACCATGCAAGGACAAGCAAAGGCTAAGATAGGGCTGTGACAACTCACCCACAATAAACAAGAATCTCATCCCGAGATTCAAGCATGAGGTAAGAAGACAGAGGGACACAAACTATCACAATCTTCTCGATCCAGGTTGCACTTCATAAGGGTGTTGATTCGATCACCATCTTTGTCTTGTTGTCTTGTTCTGAGAACTCCAGCTAACATGACAAGGAGAGAAGAAGGAGACTCTAGAAGGATCGATCTTCTCGAAGATCGAACAACTCGGGATTAACTCACGGAATGAGACATAGCAACATATCTCGGACTGAGACACGAAGCACACATCTAGAGGGATGTAGTGGGACAGATGACAAGGGTTCACTAGGTAGACAACAATTTTCACGCTTAAGAAGGTGGTGAACGGTTGTCAACGTAGCAAGGAGTTGAGTTGCCATGATACCATAACGAGACATCTTGGAGGAGGGTGATTCGTAGAATTATTACCTTAAGTGGCAAAAAGAATTACCTTTGATATAGAGATCATTGAGACTCTCTATATCAGCCTAAGGCAAATCAGATCAATCGTTTGGCAGAGTTCGAAGGAATGGCATACCCAGACTAGAATGGATGATGTGGATTACCTTGTTGAAGACAACACAAGGGATAATTTTGCTTATCATCGGAGATGGATGGGACCCAAGGTAGGACCACTTTTGAAAATGATCCAGAGTAATTACTGAGAAGGGTAATCCAGAGTAGGGTGGCACGATGGTGGTGCAAGCTGGGAACAACATGCAAATGATGGGAATGATTCTGGTAACTGGGGGGAGGCTCAATCAGTAGAGAGTGAGTCTACTGTTGAAAATTTATAGCATAACCGAGGAAACTGAGAGCACTATGCAATTAATGTCGACGATAAAACCTAGCACTTGCGCGTGCTCTCAAGAACTTTGAGCATTTCCATATTCATCAAGGTTTTACCAATATCCATGTCAAGGATCCTAGTCAACACAACATACTACCATGATGAATGGTGATGGACGATGCAGATGCAAAAGGAGATAACATCGTCTCAGATTTCACCTTGGCGAGGCCAAGGTAACAAAATCTGGATGATCGACCGGGAGACATTTAGCACTCCGCTACTAATGTTCTCCTTGATGTGCTAGCGTAACCCATTTACATGGTTTGGTATCTAGAACATCAAGTAAAAGGTCGGACTTGGGAGCATAAGAATCCGTAAGGATTAACTATAGAGGTAAATCCTACGAAATCCTCATGGGGAGGTGGCCAACTTTCTCAATCAAGATACTACAATAACGGGTCTTTCGGTTGGGTGTGTTGGCCACGACATCCACTTTACCGGGTTACAGAGAGACCAATATTATAGATCTTGGGAAACGTTCCAACCATCATATCTGCCTGATATTCAGATCTGGCTGGTGTCAGGATATTCTAGACTCATCAAGTCTAGAAAGAAAAATGAAAGTTTGCAACACAAATCAACGAAATGGCGTTGCGAGAATCTCGGGGAATGAACTACGGTAGCAAACTCCAAAACATGAGCTAGGTGTGCTACAAACATGTGAACAAGTTGTCCAAGACAAGAATGACCACATAGTAGTCTTATAATTAAACACTACCGAGTTCAGGTGGGGAACCATCATCGAGGATATCGAAGTCC
Organism: Triticum aestivum; assembly: GCF_018294505.1. Lineage (NCBI taxonomy): Eukaryota > Viridiplantae > Streptophyta > Magnoliopsida > Poales > Poaceae > Triticum > Triticum aestivum. Next base: position 474,476,513 of record NC_057807.1, on the reverse strand, counting down.
TTGCATAAGGTATACTCTTAAGAAGGAACTTCTTCTCCTTGAACAAATCAATCGGTGGCTTGGTGTGCTAGGGGTACATATAGAATGAAGGTTGCAAGTCTCCGAACTACAGAATACTTCGCATGTATGCATGAATGATTTGGGATGATTCCAAAGGAAGCAACATTGACTTTCTCGAATCCACGGCGGCAACTTGCATCAAATGCACATGAACTGGAGGAAGTCACTTCTTTCATCCGAACATATGCTTCATGAACTAGCATGAAGAAATGCTTTCAAAAGTTTCCAATACTAGTTGGATGTTCAACAAAATTATGGAGAGGACAAGGATGTTGTCGATGGGCTCAACATCAATTCATCCAGGTTTCCATAAAAATGGAACTCCATAATTATGAGAACAAGTGATAGTATTGGTCAGACCAAAGGATATAATGGTGTATGCTCAAGGGATCAACCGCGAGTAAGACAACATTAAGAACATCATTGGTTCTAATTTAATTTGACGATAGCCCATACTCAAATCAAAGATTGGTTAAGATGATAGGTCCATACATTGATCACGAGGGCCAGTAGATGAAAATACCATCGTTCTTCAACACCCATACAAGATATCCCTTATAATGAACTAAATTGGACAAGCTTCTATCTTCCAACTCTCCAAGTTGTTGTTCAGCTTAACCAACTAGCTCAGGGGTATCCAACACAGATTCTTGGAGAAGGGGTGGTTTATAGGAAAACCAACTTGATCACGAGCTCAACATAATAGTCAGGTGACAACCTGGTGATACTTCCGAGAAGATATTCGGAAAATCACGAACCACCGATATGTTACCAAGCTCGAGAGCAATCTTGCTTTTCAGGGCAAGACGATATGATCAAATGAGCGAGGGATTGTCACAATCCCAGCTCATTGATCGAGGAGTGCACCGAGAATAAGGACTAGGTAGCACGATCAACCTTAGGATGATGATTCAATAACCAACATGCTAAGGATGAAATTATTGTCCTTTAACTACCAAGCAACAAGGTTGCTAGGAGTATTGATTTCACACATCACGATTCACTTGTCGGTATTCCGGTTGCGACAACACGGAACCGAGGAATGAGTAATGATGGCGAGAAGTATCACTACATCAAGAATTCACAAGGGCTGGAGCAATTCTCATGAAAATCCTGACATAAAGGGGGTGATACTCCAGTGTAGAACAGAATCAAAAGCTGGATTGCATCTGATCTGCGGAAGACAACTGCTTTGACTCAATCCTAGAAATGGATGAGGTACTGGAGTTTGTTTCTCCTAGTCATTCTGAACTAGAATGGCTTGAAGGACCACAAGAGTAATAGGCATCGATGAGCTCGAGTGCACAACTACTCTTGACTATCAATTGATAGACGAGGGTCGGAAGACAACTAAAGCGGGACAACTCAAAGGAACATACGGTTTTCTGAGTTGTGGATGCATAGATTAGTATGTTGAACCAAGTTCAACAAGTTTCTTCCGGATAACCGATGTAGAAAAGTAGAACTGGCAGAGTCGCAATATAGAATGGAGAACTCAACGAGGGCACTCCTGTTGTGATCTTTTGATCCAACAAACTTCTGCCATAAAGTGGTTCATAGTATTTGGAAGAAGGAAATACCACGAACTTCGAGGACTAACGCAAAGGTTACTAATAACCTAAGGGAACTAGCAATTACTATCAACATGAAGTAAGTAGGGTGAATCTCGGGTTCAAAAACCCAGGAATAGAATACCTACTAACTAAATGGCATCACAGGATGCTTTCGAGAATAAAGTCCAGAATCATCACACTAGGACACAAATCATGGCTAGATTGCTAGATGATCCCCTAAGACACCTAGGGTCATAGTAATAGCTCCAACATATATGTCGAGGCAACAGAGTACCTCAACTCACTGATTAGTGTGATTAATCTGACCAAAGGGACATCAGAACGGGAAGAAGGGATTTGCAAATGCATCAGACCGTTTAGAAACCTGGGATGACTCGGACAGCATAACGGCTGTAAATGCTCGAAACATTGCAGACATGCTACAAAAATGGTGGCATAGCCACTCAGAAGCACAATATCAAGGTTTCGAGATCAATAGTTAACATACAGAAGTAGTAGAAACTGAACTGAGGCTTGAATCCAACAATCTTACAAGTCTACAGATTAGTAACACGTGATCCTGATAGAAAGATGAGAAGCCTAGTTCCTTAACCCCGTAGGAAAGATAAGATGACTCAGATCAGAAGGGCATGAGGTATAAGGAGTAAAAAGAGCCTTACGTTCCATCCCACAATCAATTCCCTTATATAACTAAAAATTTCTAGACTCAACTTCGACCAGTTTGGCTTGGTAATCCTACAGGAAGTCAGGCTCTGATACCAAAGCTGTCAGGACCCTGACTCAATGCCACATCAATCTAGCATGTGACACCTCATATCACTTTGCGGCCTCACGCACGGTATTCCCACGGGTGTCGCCTTACCTTTGCCCGGGACCGTTTGTGCCTTTTGGCACATGTATATGATAGTGTCGCTAGCATCCATATGATAAGGAGCCCGGGCTGACATGGCTAGTCATAAACCCAAAGTGGCACAAACTTACAGGGACAGGCATCCATGACCCAACATCGAACGTGTCGGTCATCAGTGAGTGAATCCAGGCTGTAGCACTGGGCTAGCAGGACTCCGGTGAACCGGGCTGTAGCGGGCTAACAGGACTCCGGTATTCATCGCGTGACATTTCCCCGAAGGGACAGACACAGGAACAAAGAAGGACACATGCCGGCCAGCCTAAGTGTTCCGGAAGTGGAAGCACTAGGAGACATTTCCCGGTAAGAGAGGCTACTAAGGATAAACAACTAGATAGTCAGATCCCACACATACCAAGCATTTCAATAACATACACACAATATGCTCGATATGTGCAAATACAACATGGCATCACAACATGACTCTACAACTCAAGTATTTTATTCAATAGGCTCCGAGGAGCGAGATATTACAAACATGGGTCTCACGACCCAACATTCAGAGCATACAAGTCAAATCACAAGCGGAAGCTTAACATGTCTTGGTACAAACATCTATAAATGAAAAAGGCTGAGAAGCCTGACTATCTACCAGATCCTGCCGAGGGCACAAGATCGTAGCTGAGGTAACAAGCTAAACGTCAAAGTCCACATTGAACTACTAGTGAGACTGAAGTCTCTCTAAAAAAACATAAAATAGGCAAACGTGAGTACAAATGTACCCAGCAAGACTTACATCAGAACTATCTACATATGCATCATTATCAACAAAGGGGATGGTGGAGTTTAACTGCAGCAAGCCAGCTTGGACTCGGTGGCTATCATGAACTACGACTGCAAGCGACTCTTTGAGGTGGCGCACACGAGTCCACATATTCACCAACCAATACGCCACTATGGATCCGCTCCCGTCTCCCTATGAGAACGCCATCCATAGCACTCACGCTTATCTTGCGCATTTTAAAGTATCCACTTTCACTTGTCTATGAACTGTACAGGCAACCCAGAAGTCCTTTACCGCGGACACGGCTATTCGAATAGATAATGTTAACCCTGCAGGGGTGTACTTCTTCATACATGTTTCCACCACTTAGCGTCTGCACACGACATATGCTCGGCAGACTTCAAGCGAAAGCCGACGTGGGTGTAGACCACGACCTACCTAAACACTCAAGTCTCTAGTCCAGGTTTATCGCCTATTCAAGTTCCATCTGCAGGGAGTCCGGCCGAAGTTTCCACATACGACCCCGAATGATGTGTGCAGGGTTCCCGAGACACCAAACGGGCACCCGGTACACCGTGCCACGTGCCTACCGCATCACAGCCCACCCCTCGGGTCAGCGCTGCCCACGGCCTCCAGCATACTACAAACACCAGAAACTACTTGCAACTCCTGGACAGAGGACAAGGGTGATTAAGAAGTCGAGCGGGGTCATATTTCAGGGCCCAATGCATGGTAGTAGCTGAATCATGGATCACAAACACAGAACTCAGTTCCTGAGGACGGCTTCAATGAGACAACCCACCATGTACTCCTACATGGCCTCTCACCACTACCTTTACCAAATCGTGTTCACACACTTAGCTCACACACAGTAGGACATGTTCACACACATTTGATTCATCCCCGATGAATCGGACCTGACTCAACTCTAAGCAGTAGCAGGCATAACAAACAAGCATGAATGAGTAGGCACAACAGGGCTCAAACAACTCTTACTCATGCTAGTGGGTTTCATCTATTTATTGTGGCAATGACAGGTCATGCAGAGGATAAGGGGTTCAACTACCGCAGCAAGTAACAGATGAATCGTTGTTGTCCTAATGCAGTAAAAGAGATCAGGAGCGACAGAGTGGGATTGTATCGGAATGAACAAGGGGGTTTTGCTTGCCTGGCACTTCTGAAGATAATATAGTTCTTCATCGGTGTCATACAACTCATCGTCGAAACCACGTCTATCGGGAGGGAACAAATACTGGCAACAGAGAAAGAAACACAATCAATGCAATGCACAATATGATGCATGATCATGACATGGTCAAATGAGTGTGTTGGGCTAATGCAACTACAATCAGATGGGTTTGAACTATTTTGAACCAAAGATTCAAAGTTCAAACTCATTTGTGATCTTAAATAGTGCTTTATCATGTTTTGCTCTAAACAGAAAGTTAACTTGTTTAAAGATGCATGAAACCAGTACAGATGGATAGATTGGATTTTTCTGATAATTTTTCATATATAATTTATTTCATTTGGAGTTACGGTTGAATTTCTATGAATTTTAGAAGTTTAGATCATTTTCTGAAATTTATAAATCATTTCTGAGTTATTTTAATTCTAGAAAATGTTTACTGTGTCAGTATTAGGTCATGCTGACCTCACCAGGTCAACAGGCGCCGCCAGGTCAAACCTGACTAGTGGGGCCCACTGGTCAGTGACTCAGTTAGCTAACTGAGTTGATTAGGGTTAAACTAATCCTAACAAAATGTCAGCAGGGCTGGACCCACATGTCAGTGGCTCAGGTTTAGTTTAGCGAGGGAATTAGCACCTAACAGTGGTGATTAGCACTAACTAGCATCTAACTAATCCAGCTAGTGCCGGCCCCACATGTCATAGACCCAGGTGGGGCCCGACTGGGGTCAAAGTGGGTCAAACCCAGGCCGGCGGGGTCAAACCCACTGGCGACTCGACGCCGGCGAGACCCGAGACGGCGGCGCGGCTCGGAAAATGCCCACGGGTGTTGAAATGGGCGGCGGAGAGGCTCTACGGGTGTAGCGCGACGAGGCGCGTCTAACGGGGCATGTGGGAGCAGCTGGGGTGTACCGAGCTCGTCGGAAGCGAGCTTGCGGCGGCGGCCGGAGTTCAGCCAACGGCGGGTTAGGCGATGCAGGGCACTAGGGGAGGCGCTGGTGTGTGCTACGTGCCCCTGGGAGTGCCCTGAGCACGGTGACGCGCTCCGTTGCGGCTCTAGGTGACGGTGGCCACGGCGGCGACATGGCCGGCCGCGAGGAGCAATCGGCTCCGATGGCCATGGTGGCTAGAAGGCGCGGACGAGCATGGGGAGAGAGGGGAAAGAGGCAGGGGCTCACGGCGAATCCGGTAGAGGCAACGGCGAGGCCGGGGAGGGACTGGATCTCGCGAATCCCCAAAGAGTTCGTCAGCGGCCAGAGGTTGAAGACGATTTTGTGGACGACGCTGCAGGGCTTCCGGCGGGGCGCGGCTAGGTGGAGAGGAAGGGGGCGTCACGGTGGAGCTCCTAGGCATGTCGGAGAGGCGAGGGGGAGGCGGTGGCTGCGGTGGTGGCGAGCAGCGTCAGCGGTTGCGCTCGGGCGCGAGAGGGAGAGAAAACAGAGGAGGGGAGAGGCACGGGAGAGAGTGAGGGGGGTCAGGGGGTCCAGAGCGGCGCCCGAGGAGGGGCTTCGAGGCGCCTCGGTGAGGCACGCAAGCAGGGAGGTGGCGTGGCGAGCTCGGCGGCGTCGCGGTGTCCCTCCTCTGCCTACTGGCAGAGGTAGGTGATGACTGGCACAGGCCAGATGGGTCGGGCCAGCCAGGTTAGTGGCCTCTGGCCTTTCTCTCTCTTCCTAATTCTTTTCTGTTTTCTATTTATTCTGTTTTGTTTTGATTTAGTAAAATACTAAACCATTTTATAAAATACTGGAAATAATTAGGGGTGCTGTCTGAATTATTCCAGTGACCCATAACAATTCCCAGTATTTTTGGAGCACCTAAAATATATATAGCATTTAAATAGCTCCAATTCAAATATGTTTGAATTAATTCAAAGCCCAAATATGTCCTGAAAAATGTAAACCATCTTTGGTAGATGCTTCCACCTCCATCCAAAAATGTTGAACAATTTTAAAGGGCATTTTGAGTTCAATGAAAAAGATTTTATTTTGACCCTAGTCGAATTCATTTGGTGCTAGGGTTTGAGAATCCCCATTTCATATTTAAATGAAATTTAGACATGATGACATGATGATCATGCAAGGACGAGCAAAGGCTAAGCTAGGGCTGTGACAATCTCTTCGCCGAACTAGTGCACCTATACAATTTCTGATTGTATTGGGTGTGTTGGGGACACAAGAGACTCTTTGTTATTTGGTTGCAGGGTTGTTTGAGAGAGACCATCTTCATCCTACGCCTCCTATGGATTGATAAACCTTAGGTCTTCCACTTGAGGGAAATTTCTATTGTCCTACAAACCTGTGCACTTGCAGGCCCAACAACGTCTACAAGAAGAAGGTTTTGTAGTAGACATCAATGACCTCCAGGAAGCATTTCGTAAGAAGCGAGAAGAAGCCAAAGGTTCAAGAGAGCGCATGAAGAATCTTGCTGCCAAGTGTGTTCAAGCTTACAACGAAGCTGAGAAGCGCAAGGCACTTGGGCGTCCAGGCATTGACCCCAAGATGGCTGCCAAAAAGAACAAGAAGTCTACTGTGGCCCCAACTGAAGCTCCAAGGCGGAAGAACCTCACATTGTCTTCCCAGCCAGCATGACAGGCTCGAAGCCTAAGGTCCCCACAGTGGCTTCAGAACAGAATAAAACTAGGGCAGCTGAAGCCGAAGCCAGAAAGTGTAAAACCAAGAACACCACTGATGATTCACCACCCCCCAAGAAGAGGAAAACCAAGAAGAGAGATCGGGCTGCTCCCAAAGAACCCCTTGTTGTCGAGCCCATTGCTTTTGCTCCCCCTCCATCTGAAAATCAAGAGCGTTAGTTGATTGTTCATGAGCCTACTTCCACAGAGGCTCCTAAAGCTCAAGAAGTTCCAGTCGTTGATCCCATCGCGACTGAAGACATTGGTCTCCAAGACAATGTAGAAGATGATGAAGTCCTTCCTCAGATCCAGCACCCCAGGGTATTATCGCCTGTTCACACGAACAGCAAAACCATTAGTATTGGTCGTCCTCTGACGCCAATCTCACAGGATGCCTCATGGGCTGATCGCCCACAACCAGCAACCCCAGTTCAAGACTCACCAAGTACACCCCGTCTTTCACGAACGCAAGGTCCCATTCCAATTGTCAATGATGACAATTACATGGAGACCACACCATCACCGAAAGCGTCGCCCGTGTTTCAACGGCTTCACAAAGGCCAGAGGGCATCGGTCTCCATGACAACCATCACAGAAGAGGATTCACACTAGTCCAGCTCAGTGGCACGTCAAGTGTTCCCTGAAGACAATCCTTCTGTGACGGTTCCTGTGTCTGAAGCTAATGCTTCTGAAGAGATTCCTGTTATAGCAGCCGATGAAAGACAAGAAGAAAATCATGTTGCTACACCCCCCACCAACCAAGAAGAAGATATTCTCGAGGAGAATGTGTCTGTGCCTGACCCTCCAGCTACTCAAGTGGAGGTTGAGAATACTGAGGTGGCCACCAACAACGCCACCAAAGCCAATGACGTTGTCATCACTGAAGCTAATGTGGCACCTCAAGTCAACACTGTGAATGAAGCCAATGTTGCGCCTGCAACCAATGTGGAGCCTGACGCCTCTGCTAATGCATATGCTCATGTACTGCCACCAAGGCCACACACTATTGAGCATGCATTCTATCAACGCGAACTGGTTCCTGTCAGATGGCCTATTCTGATTCCTACGCCTGCTCCCGGTCCCCAGTTTGATTATCATGTGGAGCACAGGCCTCAGGTTCAGAAGCCAAAGCCAAGGTTGCCAAGGTTTCTAGCTACTGCATCTGCATCAGGATCATTCAATGTAAATGGCTTCATTGCACACAACACCTTCTTTGACAGTACCAAGAACCCATATTCCAAGCCAAGAATATCATCTGATTGGTTCTGGAGATATCAACAGCGAAGCTATTACTCCTGCATTCTATACAACCAAGAGCGCATATTCCCTCATATGCGTCTGGATTCCGAAGCCATAGCTGGCCTGCCCTGCTTAGAAGAAGCACTTGACTGTTTTCGAGATGCAGGCCTGCTACAGTTTGTCACTGATAAGGAGCATTGGAATGAAGAGCTTCTGCTCCAGTTTTAGGCCACTCTCCACATTCCCGGCTACAACAGGGATCCGAAGACATGGTTCCTTGAGTGGATGACAGGCAATGTCCATCATGAAGCCAAAGCCTTTGACCTCATTGAGCTTACCGGCCTATCCACTCTAGGTGAACTCTATGAACCTGGTTGTCAGCTTCACCGCAATGCATTGGAAAGCATCTTTCAGAAGCCTGAGCACAACATGAGCCAAATGCTGAGCATGATGAATCCACTGCCACATGACGCTGAATATCCAAAGGAATCCTTTATTGAAGACCTAGAGTATCTGCCCCGAACCATCTATCATATTATAAGGCGAACTCTATGGCCCATCAAAGGGCATTCCTCTTCAGCAAAACTTGAAGGTGCAATGAAGACATTGGTCTTCCACATTCTCAATGGCAAAAGCTTCAATGCTCAGGATTTCTTCATTCGCCAGTTTGCTGCATCTGGCTCTGACATTTTTGGTCTGAAATTTTATGCTCCTTGGGTTATGCGTCTGATCAAGCTTCACTCTGCTGTTGACTATCAGCCCTCTTCTCGCAACCATCTTATCTTCCTGCCAGAGGTTGATATGTCAGTCGAAGCCTTTTACCTAGAGCCTGCCAAGGAAGCGCTATATCTTCACAATGCAGATCGTCGGAGTTTCTCTCAGGATGTTGAAGGTGTTTAGGCTGCTTCTCATGTCTATCCATTGGCCGACAACACTCGCCGTGCACGTAATGAAGCCACAGAAAGCACCATTTCTCTAAGGACTCGCAAGCGAGCCCGTGTGCTCAATGACCAAGAGCTTCTTGTGGCCTTGCATCAGAAACAAGACAAGCATCATTTCTGGCTGAAACGACAAATGCAAAGCCTCTTGGTGGATGTCAATCGCATTCGCAATCTTGCCACCAAGAATGCCTTTGTCACTCATGAAACCAGTCGGAGGACTTGGAAGAGTTTGACACTGCTCAGTGCTGAAGCTGATCTTCAAGACGATGGCTTCACCGAAAGATTCAAGTTTGACTCCACTCCTCCCAGGAATGCTGTTTTACGTTGATCTCCGTCTCTTGAAGATTCAGAGTACTCTTCGTCCACAGCCACGGTAAATGCCAGAGTTATTGATGAAGCCGATGATGCTACTTCACCACCTCCAACATCAGCGTGTATCGACACTGCACCAAGTTCTTCTGCACCACCAAACCTCAACGATGACCCTGCTGCCTCACCTACTCATGGGAACGAGTAGCGACTATGTCTTCAAACCTTTTTGGTCCTTACTGACAAAAGGGGGAGAAGCATAGGTTGATAGTCTTCAAGCGGGTCCATATGGGTGGTTGCTATACTTTTGCCTAGTGTTTACAACTCTCATTTTTGATACATTTGGTTCTTTGAGTTGTAACACTTAAACTTGATGGTCGTCTGCTACGTTTTATGCTATTTTGTGATCCGACGATAACTTCCGCATGTGCGATGATAAATCCCGCATGAAGTCATTTCGCAGACGTCCATTTTTCATTATGCATGTCATTATTCTTGTATATCTGTTCATGCATGACGTATTGTCTTCATATGGTGAAGAGGATCTCCACAAGTACAACCTGCCATGTGCATTTGCATTCCAATGCAAAACATTTATATGCACATCTTCAGGGGGAGCCTATCTGCCACTTATGAAGACAATATCTTAATCCTTTACAATTTCACATACTTTTATCCCCGTTGAAAACTTCAACCAGTTTGTCATCAATCACCAAAAAGGGGGAGATTGTAAGTGCATCTAATGCCACCCCTAGTTGGTTTTGGAGTATTGATGACAAACCTGGTTGAGGGACTAATGTGTTTGTGAGAATTGCAGGATAACATAGGTAGTAGTCCCTCATTGATTTGGTTTACCTACCGGAGATGACCCCTAAAATGTGTGAAGACATTGAAGACAATGGTGGTCTGTGAAGCTAATCACATTGAAGACTATGACATGAGAAGACAATGTCTGAAGACTATGGAGCGCGAAGACTTAGCGGTTTTGTTGTTTCTTTTCTTCTTTTTTGAGTCATAGGAACCACCGCACTGTTAAGTGGGGTCCAAGTGAACAAAGTCAGAGTGACTGAAGTGATGCTCAAAAAAATCCTATGTCTTCGAGCGAAGACAATGAGTGTAAATCTTATCCAGAGTCGGATAAGTCAGCTTTACTTGTAGCCCAAGTCAAGCTGTTGCGTGTGTTTGAAATCTGACCATTGTGACACGTGTCAGTTCCTTAGTGACCCAGGGTAATTTCGGACAAATCAGGTCGGGTTGCCTAGTGGCTATAAATAGCCCACCCCCTACACCATAAATTGGTGGCTGCTCAGAGTTAGTACACGGATTTTGTCGTTTTGAGAGCAACCCACCTCCGAAGCCGTTGAGAGAGAATCCTTGCAAGGACAAAGCCCAAACCACCCAGAGCCCAAAGAGAGTTTGGCATCATTGAAGTCTTTCTATCCGCGTGATCTGAAGACTTGTTACACTTGAGGATTGTGAATCCTCCAGCCAGTTAGGCGTCACGTTCTGAGCATCCAAGAGTCGTTGTGGATTGTCGGTGAACGAAGTCTGTGAAGGTTTGGAAGTCTACCTTGAAGACTTACCAGAGTGATTGGGCGGGGACTAGGTGTGCTTAGCTCAAGGGGAATAAGGTGAAGACGTGGTCTTCTGAGTTGAGTCTCAGCCTCCCTAGCCAGACGTGTTGTTGTCATAGCAATTGGAACTGGTCGAACAAATCCCTGTTCTCCTGAAACTACTAGTTCTATCTCTCACTTCTCTCTACTTACAGTTTGTCTTCATGAAGTCATTGCTTGGTTGCACTATCTGTTTGACTTCACTGAGTGACTACGTGTCTTGATTCGCTTCATACTATCTTCCACCCTGATCTTTACTACCTAGCTATTAATAGTCTTCGTGCTTTCACTTCATTGAATACTTGACTATGGCTTGTCTAGTGTAGTCTACCTTCTGCTGCATACGAATAGTGTTGTTTCTACTGTTTGTCTTTGAAACTCCCATGTTTTGAAGACTTTCATAAAAATTGCCTATTCACCCCCCCCCCTCTAGTTGATAACTAGCCCTTTCACTTCTCCGGGATGTTCTTCGTTCATAGCGATCATCTCTATTCCTTCTTTCTCTAGATGGTGATTCTTCTCTTCTGCTTCTTCTTTTTGGATAATCTTCTCTTCTTTTGTAGGGAGCCATACACTCATTGGAATAGTGTCCGGGTCTTCCACAATTGTAGCAATTACGCTCACGACTAGAAGATCTTTTGTCATTGTAGGACCTTGTCTTGGAACTTCTTTCCTTGCTTCTACTCTTGTAGAACTTATTTAAGTTCTTCACCATTAGGCTCAATTCTTCATTGAAGGTTTGTTTCTCACTTGATGATGTGGGAGCTTCACATGAGGCTTTGTAAGCACCACTTGACTTGTTTTGCAGCTCCTCCTTATCCTTGAGTGACATCTCATGAGCAACAATTCTTCCAATGACTTCCGTTGGCTTGAGATCTTTGTAATTGGGCATCATTTGGATCAATGTGCACACGGTATCATATTTTCCATCCAAGGATCTTAGGATCTTCTTGATGATGAATTTGTCGGTCATCTCTTCACTTCCTAAGCCGGCAATCGCATTTGTGATGAGAGCAAGCCTAGAGTACATTTCAGTGACGCCTTCACCATCCTTCATTTTGAACTTCTCAAGTTGACTTTGAAGCACATCCAATTTGGATTCCTTGAAGGAGTCGGTACCTTCGTGCATGTCAATCAAAGTATCCCAAATTTCCTTTGCATTCTCAAGACAGCTAATTTTGTTGAATTCTTTGGGGCACAATCCATTGAAGAGGGTGTCACAAGCTTGAGCATCGTATTGCAGCATCTTCAACTCTTCCGCGGTAGCTTCACGGTTCGGTTCTCTCCCAAGAATTCACCTTGCAAGCCAATACACACAATAGCCCAAACAGCGGTGTTATGTCCAAGAATATGCATTTTAATCTTATGCTTCCAACTAGCAAAATTAGTACCATCAAAGTAAGGACCTCTACGGTGCTAATTTCCCTCGCTAGACGCCATACTCTCCTAGGTTTTGAAATCAAGGCTATGACTACCAAAGCTATGGAAATCAAAGAAAATGGAGACCAAAGATCTAATACCACTTGTAGGATCGAAAGTATGTCTAGAGGGGGGGTGATTACACTACTTGACCAAATAAACACTTGCCTTTTCCCAATTTTAGTTCTTGGCAGATTTTAGTAACTTAGCACAAGTCAAGCAATCAACCTACACATGCAATTCTAAGAGTATAGCAGCGGAATGTAAAACAATTGCATATGAAGGTAAGGGGGAGGAGTTTGAGAAGGCAAACGCAATTGGAGACACGAATGTTTTTGTCGTGGTTCCGATAGGTGCTGCTATCGTACATCCACGTTGATGGAGACTTCCACCCACGAAGGGTAACGGCTACGTAGTCCACGGAGGGCTCCACCCACGAAGGGTCCACAAAGAAGCAACCTTGCCTATCCCACCATGGTCGTCGCCCACAAAGGACTTGCCTCACTAGGGTAGATCTTCACGAAGTAGGCGATCTCCTTGCCCTTACAAACTCCTTGGTTCAACTCCACAATCTTGTCAGAGGCTCCCAAGTGACACCACTCTCCAAGAAGTAACAAATGGTGTGTTGATGATGAACTCCCTGCTCTTGTGCTTCAAATGATAGTCTCCCCAACACTCAACTCTCTCTCACAGGATTTGGATTTGGTGGAAAGAAGATTTGAGAGGAAAGCAACTTGGGGAAGGCTAGAGATTAAGATTCATATGGTAGGAATGGAATATCTTGACCTCAACACAAGTGTAGGTGGTTCTCTCTCACAAAATGTATGTTAGAAGTGTAGGTATGTTCTGATGGCTCTCTCGACGAATGAAGAGTGGGTGGAGGGGTATGCATAGCCTCCACACAAAATCTAACTGTTACACACAACTTACCAATCTCGGTGGGACCGAATCGTGAAACTCGGTCGGACCGATTTAGCAAATAATGTGATCGTTAGGATTTTCGGTGGGACCGACATGTCAACTCGGTGGGACCGATATGGTTAGGGTTAGGGCATAACGTAATCTCGGTGAGACCAATTACACAAACTCGGTGAGACCGATTTTGGTAATAAGCTAACGAGAGAGTTGGTCAGGCAAACTCGGTGGGACCGATTCGCTCATCTAAGTTGGACCGAAACGTTACGAAAGGGAAACAGAGAGTTTGCGTTGCAATCTTGGTGGGACCAATCGCTCATCTCAGTTGGACCGAAATGTTACGAAGGGAAACAGAGAGATTACAATCCCATCTCGGTGAGATCGAGATCCCTATCGGTGAGACCGATTTGATTAGGGTTTGTGGCAGTGGCTATGACATCTAAACTCCGTGGCGCCGGATAGAAAGAATCGGTGGGGCCGAGTTGGACTTTTGGTTTGGGTCATATGTGGATGTGAGAAAGTAGTTGAGGGCTTTGGAGAATATCACTAAGCATTTTGAGCAAGAACCTCATTAAGCAACACCTCATCCCTCCTTGATAGTATTGGCTTTTCCTATAGACTCAATGTGATCTTCGATCACTAAAATAGAAAATGTAGAGTCTTGTGCTTTGAGCTTGAGCCAATCCTTTTGTCCTTAGCATTTTGAGGGATCCACTTTTCTCATCCATGCCATGCCAATCATTGAGATTTCCTGAAATATTTATCTTGAAATAGCATTAGCTCAATGAGCTATATGTTGTTAGGAATTACCAAAACCACCCAGGGATAGTTGCACTTTCAGTTCTGGACTTGTTTTGTTGTGGCGTTTATATGCTGCTATGTTCCCTATATTTGCACTGGTGGTGAACTTTGATGCCCAGTGGATGTAATATGTGAAATAGCCATGATAGCCTAGCATAAGTTGCTTGCTTATTTATTTCCTTATTGTCTTGTTTATTTCTTTTCTTGTAGTCAGTGCAGTTCTTTTTACGCGGTTTGCTAGTGGCTGCAATGACCTATTTGAAAGTGATAGTTATCGACTAGAGGGGGGTGAATAGGCGATTTTTATGAAAGTCTTCAAAACATGAGAGTTTTGAAGACAAACATGAAAACTGGACCTATAAACATGCAACGGAAGATGAACTACACTAGACACACCATAGTCAAACAAGTATGAAGCTAAAGCATGATGACTGATAGCAGCTAGGTAGTAGGATCAGGATGGAAGATAGTATGAAGCCAATCAGAACAAGTAGTCACACAGTGAAGTCAAACAGGTAGAGCAATCAAGCAATGACTTCACAAAGACAAACTGTAAGTAAGGAGAGTAAGAGATAGAACCAGTGTGTTCTGAAGACAAGGATTTGTTCGAACAAGTCTAGTTGCTATGACAAATGTACGTCTGGTTAGGGAGGCTGAGATTGAACTCAGAAGACCGTGTCTTCACCTTATTCCCCTTGAGCTAAGGACACACAGTCCTCGCCCTATCACTCTGGTAAGTCTTCAAGGTAGACTTCCAAACCTTCACAGACTTTGTTCACCGGCGATCCACAATTACTCTTGGATGCTCAGAATGCGATGCCTAACCGGCTGGAGGATTCACAGTCCTCAAGTGTAACAAGTCTTTAGATCACGCGGACAGAAAGACTTCAGTGATGCCAAACACTCTTTGGTCTCTGGGTGTTTTGGGCTTTGTCCTCACAGGGATTTCTCTCTCAAACTCTTTGGAGGTGGGTTGCTCTCAACGACAAAAGCCGTGTACTAACTCTGAGCAGCCACCAATTTATGGTGTAGGGGGTGGGCTGTTTATATCCACTGGGCAACCCGACCTGATTTGTCCGAAATGACCCTGGGTCACTAAGGAACTGACACGTGTCACAATGGTCAGATTTCAAACACACGCGACAGCTTGACTTGGGCTACAAGTAAAGCTGACTTATCCGACTCTGGATAAGATTTGCTCTCATTGTCTTCGCTCGAAGACATAGGATATTGGTTGAGCATCACTAAAGTCACTCTGACTTTGTTCACTTGGACCCCACTTAACAGTACGGTGGTTCCTATGACTCAACAAAGAAGAAAAGAAACAACGAAACTACTAAGTCCTCGCGCTCCATAGTCTTCACTCAATGTCTTCTTCTGTCATAGTCTTCAGTGTGAATGTCTTCACGTACCACCTTTATCTTCAATGTCTTCATACATTTTTGGGGGTCATCTCCGGGAGGTAAACCGAATTAAGGAGGGACTACTACCTGTGTTATCCTGCAATTCTCACAAACACAATAGTCCCTCAACCACGTTTGTCGTCAATACTCCAAACCAAACTGGGGGTGGCACTAGATGCACTTACAATCTCCCCCTTTTTGGTGATTGATGACAAACTGGTTGAAGTTTTCAACGGGGATATAAATATGTGAAATTGTAAAGGATGAGGTATTGTCTTCGTAAGTAGCAAAAGGCTCCCCCTGAAGATGTACATATAAATAATTTGCTTTTGGAATGCAAATGCACATGGCAGGTTCTACTTGTGGAGATCCTCTTCAACTTATGAAGATAAATCATCATGCATGATTCGATGTAACAAAGATAATGACATGCATAATGAAAAATGGACGTCTGCAAAATGATTTAAGTGCGGAAGTTATCATCGCATCACAAAATAGCAAATAAGTAGGAGACGACCATCGAGTTTAAGTGTTACAACTCAGAGAACCAAATGTATCAATAGCAAGAGTTGTAAACACTAGGAAAAATATAATACAACCGCCCATATGAACCCGCTTGAAGACTATCAACTCATAGCTTCTCCCCCTTTTGTCAGTAAGGACCAAAAAGGGTTGAAGACAGTGAGCCTCTACTCATTTCCATAAGGAGTAGGAGAAGATGCAGGGTTGGTGTCGAGGTTTGGCGGTGCAGACGAACTTGGAGTAGTGTCGATATGTGTTGGAGGTGGCGAAGTAGCATCATCTTGATCATTGATCACGCGAGCATTCACGGTTGCAGCAGAAGAGGAGTACTCTGAGTCTTCAAGAGATGGAGTGCGCTGCAGAACAGCATTTCTGGGCGGAGTGGAATCAAACTTGGATCGTTCTGAGAAGCCATCGTCCTGAAGATCTTCCTCAGCACACATAAGCGTCAGCCCTTTCCATGTGCATCGACAGGTTTCATGCGCGACAAAGGCATTCTTGGTTGCAAGGTTGCGAATGCGATTGACGTCAGTCATGATGCTCTGCATCTGGCGCTTGAGCCAATCATGATGCCTATCCTGCTTTTGATGCAGGCCAACGAGAAGCTCTCGGTCATTGAGAACACGAGATCACTTTCGAGGCCGTTGAGCAATTGTGATGTCAGTGGCTTCGGTGTGGGCACGATGAGGTGCACGTGTAGTACCAGCCAACGGATAGACTTGAGTGGCAGCCAGCACACCTTAAATGGGCTGAGTGAAGCTCTGACGATCAACATTATGAAGATAAAGTGGCTCCTTGTCAGGCTCTGGATAGATGGCTTCAATAGACATATCGACATCTGGCAAGAAGACAATGTGGTTGCGTGCAGATGACTGATAGTTGAAAGCAGTGTGAAGCTTGATCAGACGCATGATCCATGGAGCATAGACCTTCATTCCAAAAATGTCAGATCCTGATGCAGCAAGTTGGCGGATGAAGAAATCTTGTGCATTGAAGCATTTGCCATGAAGAATATGGAAGACCAATGTTTTCATTGTACCTTCTATCTTAGCCTTTGGAGAATGTCCTTTGATGGGCCAGAGAGTTCGCCTTATGATGTGATAGATTGTGCATGGCAGATACTCAAGGTCTTCAACAAAGAATTCCATAGGATATTCTGCATCTGGAGGCAATGGCTTCATCATACTGAGCATCTGGCTCATGTCGGGTTCTGGCTTGTGAAAGATGCTTTCCACAGCTGCAGTGTGAAGCTGACAACCAAGTTCATAGAGATCACCTGGAGTGGGCAGGCCAGTAAGCTCAATGACATCAAATGCTTTGGCTTCATGATGGACATTTCTTGTCATCCACTCAAGGACCCAAGTCTTAGGATCCCTGTTGTAGCCTCTGATATGAAGAGTAGCGTAGAATTGAAGCAGCAACTCTTCATTCCAGTGCTCCTTATCAGTGAAGAAATGCAGTAAGCCAGCCTCTCTGAAGCAATCTAGAGCTTCTTCTAAGCAGGGCAGGCCAGCTATGGCTTCAGTATCAAGGCGCATATGCGGAAATATGTGGCCTTGGTTGTACAGAATGCATGAATAATAGCTGCGCTGCTGATAACTCCAGAACCGATCAGATGAAATCTTGGGCCTGGTGTAGGGGTTCTTATTGCTATCAAAGAAGGTGTTGTGTGCAATGAAGCCGTTGACATGGAAAGATCCTGGTGAAGTGGCAGTACCTGGAAATCTGTGCAGTCTTGGCTTTGGCTTCTGAACCTGAGGCCTATGCTCGACATGGTAATCAAATTGAGGACCAGCAGCAGGTGGAGGAATCAGAATAGGCCATCTGACAGTGACAAGTTGGCCATAGTTGTATGCTTGCTCGATGGTATGTGGCCTTGGAGGCGGAACAAGAGCAGTGGCATTGACTTCGGGTGCTTCATGGGCTTCATTGGCTTCATTGGCCACTGGTGCATTGCCCACTGTAGGCTCCACATTGGCTTCGGCCATGACAACGTCATTGGCTTCAGGAATGTCATTTGTGGCAGTCTCAGGATTCTCACCCTCCACTTGAATAGCTGGAGGTTCTGACATAGACTGGTTATCTTCATTAACTTCTTGTTGAGTTGCAGGGGGGATTAGCGACATGATCTTCTTCTTGTGTTGCTCCGGCTGATGTAGCCGGAGGGTCTTCAGCAGCATTGGCTTCAGACACACGGACCGTCACAGCAGGATTGTCTTCAGAGAACACCTGACGTGCCACTGAACTTGACAAGTTGGAGCCCTCTTCTGTGATGGTGGTCATGGAGACAGATGGCCTCAGGCCTTTGCGAAGCCGTTGGAATACGGACGACGCCTTTGGTGATGGTGATGTCTCCATGTAGTTGTCATCATTGGACATGGGGCTGATGACGGGCACATATGACGGTTGGGGTGTACTTGGCGAGTCTTGATGTGGGGTAGCTTGCTGGGGGCGATCAGCCCACGATGCATCTTGTGAGATTGGCGTCAAAGGACGACCAATACTGATAAGCTCACTGTTCGTTTGAACAAGCGATGATACTGATGGGCGCTCGATCTGAGGAAGAACTGCATCATCTTGAACAATGTCTTCAGTCGCGATGGGGTCAACGACTGGAACTTCTTAAGCTTCAGGAGCCTTTGTGGAAGTAGGCTCATGAACAATCATTCTACGCTCTTGGTTTGCAGATGGAGGGGGAACAAAGGCAAGGGGTTCAACAACAAGGGGCTCTGTAGGAGCAGCCCGATCTCTCTTCTTGGTTTTTCTCTTCTTAGGGGGTGGTGCTTCGTCAGTGGTGCGCTTGGTTTTCTGCTTCCTGGCTTCGGCTTCAGCTGCCTTGGTTTTCTTCTGTTCAGAAGCCACTGAAGGAGCCTTGGGCTTCAAGCCATGCATGCTGGCAGGAAAGACAATGTGTAGTTCTTCCTGCCGTGGTGCTTCAGTGTTGGCTTCAGATGACTTCTTTTTCTTGGCAGCCATTGAGGGGTCAATGCCAGGGCGACCAAGTGCTTTGCGCTTTTCAGCTTCATTGTAGGCTTGAACGCATTTGTCTGCGAGTGCTTTCATGCGCTCTCTTGAGCCTTTCGCTTCCTCGCGTTTCTTCCGAAACGACTCCTTGAGGTCATTAAGCATCACCTTGAACTTTTGCACATCAGCCACATTCAGCTTGGCTACATGCTTCTTGAATTGTTCCTTCTCAAAGTCTATCTTTCGCTTCAGTTCAACTATGCACTGAGCCAGAGCAAGCTCAGGAGCAATGGCGCCTTGGAAAGCAACGCTGACGCCAATGGGGAGATGAAGGTCATCAAAGCTGAGATATTGATTATCAAACCACTCATCAATGAAGTTCTTCAGAATGCTTACATCAAAGAGGGGTAGATCGTTGAAGATCTCCGCCTCTTGCTTACTCTTGATCAGCTGCTCCAGAGCATCTTCACCAAATTCTTCATCTGAAGACAAGTTAATGGGTTTAGATTCATTCCTCAGAATGGTTGCAGGCGTCAGTGCATGACTCAGTTGCTGAGCTGGTGTCTTCTGTGGCTTCTCACGCCTCATGGAGATGCGAGAGAGATCTTCAGAGTTATTGCTGGGAGCAGAAAGGGCAGTTGCCAATGGCTTCGCTCTCGAAGCCTTTGGAGCAGCAGATGGTCTTGAAGCTTTAGTCTTCTTTTGCTTCTGAGGCTTTGGAGCAGGAGCTGGAGCTTCGTCGGTGTCAGAATCATCATCAGAATGATCCACTTTGGCACCTTGAACAGTAATGTGAGTGATGAGGCCAGCAAGGTTATAGAAGGGGCCAATCCTGTTTTCATTGGCTTCACGGGTGCCATTGTCCCGAGGTGAGGAGGGACCAGGGTTGAAGTCAAGCCCCACATCCTTCTTGTTCTTTGCAGCTGAGTCTTTGGCGAACTGGTAGTTGCACTTGAACAGACTATCTTCACGACACCAGAGTAGTGAAGATGGGTCAGCATTCTCAGGTTGTGGTCCGCGCACCATGCAAGGATAGAAACCTTGCTCAATAGCTTCAGCCTGAGTCCTGGGTGGAAGATTTTTGTACAAAATATCACCCCAGGGTGCCTTGATGGCATTCTTCTCTGCATATTCTTTGGTGATGAAGTGATATCTGAACCATTCTTCTGCCCAATATCTTCGAATCCATTGGATTCGATTCTTGCGTTCAGTATAGGTTTCTTCTGGATCAGTTTTGTACATCTCGTGCACATCTGGAGGTAAGTCCTTGGAGGTGTTACCACGACGCTGTCTGCCTCCCTTTCTTGCTGACTTTTCAGTTGCCATGAAGTGTAAACTGAAAGGCTTCAGTACATGCAATGGCTTCAAATGGCTGGACTGACAGGAACTCGCTTCAGGTAAGTTGATGTGACTCTGCAAGAATTTTGCAAATGAATGCAGACTATGAGAACCAAGGGATTCTCCCACGGACATGTACCTGTGACAGCATTAAAGGTGCGAGGGAAGGGGAAGAGGTCATATGCATTCTCAGAAGATTTTGAAGATAAATCAGTTTGAAGACATTGACCTCATAACGCGAAGACATTCACTTATATGATGAGAGTTGGTTCCAGAGTTGTACAAATCCAAGAATAAGTAGAAGTGAGGAATCTAACTTGTGAAGAAGCATAAGTGAATATACTAGGCAGAATATGAGATGCAGAAAGAGATAGATTCATGTTCGAAGATCTAGAAACCACTTTTGGTAGGAAGGGATGAATCTATCAGATCAAAAAGACGGTAAAAAGTAAACTTTTATTACCACACGAAGAACTGCTAGACGGAGCGAAGATGGATGCCGAGCAGTTCGATCTCCCGTGCCCTAACTTGGCGACGGAAGACACCTACGGCAACGGTGGATAAGACGAGGTCTGCGGCCGGCGTGAGGACGGCGTCGAGGAGGTCGCGGCAGCTAAGCGCTTCGTCGGCAGCGGCGTTGAGAGCTAGCGTAGGTGCTAGGGTTTGCGAGAGATGGCGAAGGAGGAAGAAGGATTTTTGACCGAGACGAGACAGACATTTGTAAGGACAGAGACAGCATAGTGCAATTACGCAGGTGCCCCTGGTGGTTCACATCTGATGGACACATGGCGAACATGCAACTCATTGAGAGTTGTTCCACGTTCCCACGCACGCCTGGATTGTCGGGGTGGTTGTTCCGAATTCTCTGGGTTTTAGGCAAAAGGATATGTCATTAAAGCTAGATATAAATGTTTGTCTCAGTATCTTCTGCTGACAAGGACGCAGAGAAGACATTCGACAGTTTCAACAGAATGCATATGATTTGGATAGATAGAGCTTGAGGTAGAAATCATAGAGAGGTTAGGATCCGATCACATTCAGTTAGTTCAAAAGATTCAAACAAGAAGACATAGCTATAATTGAATGATGTAGAGGATAGAATACAATGTATATATATAACAGAGTAAAGCCAAATCAGTAATCACGAAATCAAATTAATGTTGAAGTTAAATCAATTGCGAAGACTTTGCAAATATGGCGCCATGAGGAAACACTTTGTAAGATTTTGGTGGTGGCGTTACCCACCGTATATGAAGTATTAGACCCAGACATGGCGCACAATTATCATGGCGCTCTGAAGTCAATTTCCATGTTAATGTATTCACACTTAGAGTGTATGTCTTCATTGATTGAAGATATACATTACTTTGTGTGTTGCTCATCTAAGTCATCACACTGCATAGGTCTTAGGATGTGTGCCTAATCACAGGACATTCGAGGATTCCAAGATATTTAGCTCACACCGCAACTTGCAAAACCTTTTCTCATCCAAGGGCTTAGTGAAGATATCAACCAACTGCTCTTCTGTCTTGACGTGAATGATATCAATATCTTCTTTCATAACATGATCTCTGAGAAAGTGATGACGAATTTTAATGTGCTTTGTCTTCGAGTGCTGAACTGGGTTATTGGCAATCTTGATAGCGCTTTCATTATCTCAGTAGAGTGGCACATGCTTCAGATGGATGCCATAGTCCTTAAGAGTTTGCTTCATCCACAGAAGCTAAGCGCAGCAAGATCCAGCAGCAATGCATTCAGATTCAGCAGTTGAGAGTGATACACAGTTCTGCTTCTTTGAAGACCAATAGACAAGAGATCGACCCAGAAAATGACATGTGCCTGATGCAGACTTGCGATCCACCTTGTCACCAGCATAGTCAGCATCAAAAAATCCAACCAGATCAAACTCTGAGCCCTTTGGATACCATAATCCTAGTGTTGGGGTGTAAGCCAAATATCGAAGAATTTGCTTCACAGCTAAGTGATGCAACTCCTTTGGTGCCGCTTGGAATCGGGCACACATGCAAACACTAAGCATGATATCTGGCCTAGATGCACATAAGTAAAGTAAAGAGCCAATCATGGAGCAGTATACTTGTTGATCGAAATCTTTACCATTGGCGTCGGGGCTTAGATGACTTTTGGTTGGCATTGGTGTCGTGTATCCTTTGCAGTCTTGCATTCCAAACTTCTTCAGGCAATCTTTGAGATATTTTTCTTGTGATATGAAGATACCGTTGTGTTGCTGACGGATTTGAAGACCAAGAAAGAACTTCAGCTCTCCCATCATGGACATTTGATATTGTTCTTGCATCATGTGAGCAAATTCATCACTGTATTTCTTGTTGGTGCAACCAAAGATAATGTCATCCACATAGATTTGGCACACAAACAGTTCAACATCATATGTCTTCGTGAAGAGAGTGGGATCTAGAGAACCAGGTTTGAAGCCTTTGCTCTTCAGGAAGTCTTTGAGTGTGTCATACCAAGCACGAGGGGCTTGTTTGAGGCCATACAGTGCCTTGTTGAGCTTGTATACCATATCAGGATGTTTTGGGTCTTCAAAGCCAGGCGGTTGTGCAACATACACTTCTTCTTCAATTTTTCCATTGAGAAAGGCACTCTTCACATCCATTTGATACAGAAGAATGTTATGATGATTTGCGTAAGCTAGCAATATGCGAATGGCTTCAAGCCTAGCCACTGGAGAAAATGTTTCATCAAAGTCAATTCCTTCAACTTGTGTGTATCCTTGAGCAACGAGCCGTGCTTTGTTTCTGACTACTTGACCATGCTCGTCTTGTTTGTTGCGATATATCCATTTTGTGCCTATTATATTGTGCTTGGGAGGATCGGGACGCTTAACTAATTCCCACACATTGTTTAGCTCAAATTGTTGAAGCTCGTCTTGCATAGCTTGAATCCATTCAGGTTCCATGAAGGCTTCAGCAACTTTCTTGGGTTCAGAGATTGAGACAAATGCAAAGTGCCCACAGAAATTTGCTAGCTGTGTTGCTCTTGAATGAGTGAGTGGACCAGGTGCATTGGTGCTATCTATTATCTTCTCAATTTGTACTACATTTGCGACACGAGGATGAAATGGACGAAGATTTTGGTCGTGATGATCATTGTAATCACTTGGAGGATTGTCTTCAGGTTGAGCAATGTCTTTAGGTTGATCAGGTGCAGAAATAATGAGTTCCTCTTCAGGCTAGGGATCTGATGGTATGATCTCTCATGTTCCCATTAGCTTGATTGATTCACTGACAGGTACTTCATCTAGCACATTTGGCAGGTGCTCTCTTTGTGAGCCGTTAGTTTCATCGAACCGCACATCCACAGTTTCAACAACTTTATAGTGAAAGAGGTTGAAGACTCTGTAGGTGTCGGTGTACTAGAGTAGGGGTACCCTAGTATCCCGAACTTATGCACGGGCAGTTGCAGCACCCCGCGGCAAGGCTTGCCGGGAGACCGCCAAGATCCTCCGCGGCTCCTTTGGAGCCATTCAAGAACAAAGTATTCGAGCCAAGAGACAAGACCCCGGCAAGAGGAGCTTGCCGGGAAGGCCAACCAAGGCATCTCAAGGAACTTGCCGCGACGCGCCACGCATCCCGGCAAGGCCTGGTGAGCGACAAGCTTCCGGGCGCGACAAGACAACAACCGCAGCAAGGCACTTGCCGCGACAAGCTACCACCCTGTGCCCGCGCTCCAGCACATCCACCAACGTGTCGCCCTGGGGCCTTCCCAGGCGCGCGTGGCGGGAGGCTGTGCAGCCAGCAGTGCGCGGTGGCATGCGACGCTGACAAGACCGCCATCGTGGCGAGTGGTGGCGTCCCTGACGGTCCCTTTCTGCACTGTTTGGGCGATGCAGACGGGCATTTAATGCCCTTGTCCCCTGCCGTCAGGGTTAGGTAGGATACACTGTGCAAGTAGGTGTACCAACCGCAACTCCTTTTACGTTTTTACCCTTATCTACGTTGCCACCTGTCGGTGACCCCTTTAGCATATAAAAGGAGGCCCACGTGCAGCGTAGAGAAGGTTGGGGAGGGAGGTTCGGCTCATTTCGAAGCCAGAAGAACACTCACGCTCAGTCTTATAGCACTCCGCGCTCCCGAGCAAGAACACAATACAATCAGACAAGCAGCAGTAGGAGTATTATCTCTCCGGAGAACTCCGAAGCTGGGTAAACTGCTCGTGTGCTTCGCCTCGATCCGCTCTTCATGCGATCTCCGCCCCCCGCCGAACCGAAAGGGGCTCGGTCCGCCGGTCCCATAGGTGTTCGTGGATCAGTCTCCCCGACATCTTTGGCGCGCCAGGTAGGGGCGTCGAGATTGTGTGAATCCGATCCGGCGTTCACACGAGCTAGATCTTCAACCTTTTCATCGACATGCCACCAAAGAAGAAGGCTTCGGGGGCAACTGCTCCGTCCGCGTCGATCCCACCACCACCGGAGCAATCAGGTGGTGGGGCAGACGCCAGCAGAAGAACAGGCGTCGACGAGGAAGCTCACGGTGTTGCCAGGTCCAAGGACAAGGCTGCGCAGACCTCGGTGTCCGTACATGCACCGCGCCCATCTCAGGAGGCGCAAGACCGACAGCATCATGGTATTCGCAGTACCATACGTTTGTTGGACCAAGATCAAGCTGGTGGGTCTCGGAGTGCTCAAGACTAGCACGCACGCCAACGTGCTGGCATGAGCGAGGCACGGTCGCCCGGACAGGATACTGCTCCTTCTAACGTAGTTAGGAGTCCGAGCATATCCCGCTCCTCGCACCGTTCGCCACTGCCACCCACCACTCCAGCAGAAGCTTTGGCGCGAGCTCAACTGCTCCTGGATTACCCTCCAGCGGAAGACAAGATCGACCAATGGAGGGCCACTATTCAGAGTCTCATCGGCTTCGCCAATGGCGACACTCCACGGCAGCCGAGTGCATCGCTGCCGCGGCAGGATGGCCAGGCGCGAACCGGTGGCGACGAAACCGGTGGGGGTGCAACCACCGTGCACTCTCCACCCCGAAGGCCAAGATCGCCGACTCGCCGGATCCACCTCGACAGCGACTCCACTGCATCGTCGGATCCACAAGCTCGCCGCGATCAGCGCCAAGTTCTCCACGAACGACAGCAAGAAGACGCTCGTACTTCGCATCGAGCGCCAAAGAGAAGCGCGACGTCAATCCGACAAGCGCGCTGGGCCCTCTGTCGACATGCATGCGCCCGGGGAACCAGGCGACTTGCCGTACGCGGTATGTTGCCCTGCGTTCACTCGCGAGCTGCGGCAAGTCCAGTGGCCCAGCACGAAGAATTTCAAGCCAGACGTACCGGAGAAGTACGACGGCAAGACGCATCCGTCGGAGTTCCTCAGCATCTACACCATCGCGGTGCAGGCTGCCGGGGGACGGGGCGACAAGATCCTTGCCAACTACTTCCCACTGGTGCTCAAGCCCAATGTCAGATCCTGGCTCATGCACTTGCCGGACAACTCCATATCCTCCTGGGCTGACTTGAGCCATCAGTTTGTCGGCGCCTTTACAGGTGGCCACAAGCCTCATGGCCAAGAAAGCGACCTTCATCTGCTCGCCCAGAAGGAAGGAGAGCCCCTACGCAAGTACATTTAGAGATTCATCCGCGTACAGCACAACATCCCAGATGTCCACCCAGCCGCGGTAATCAGCGCGTTCCATCAGAACGTGCGAAACCACAGGATGCGGGAGGAGATGGCGATGTGTAAGATCAGAGACGTCGGTGAGCTATATGCCCTGGCCGACAAGTGTGCACATGCTGAGGAAGGAAGGAAACTCCCCGGAGAGAATACAGGAGCAGGAAGATCTGATAGTGAGGTTGCTGCCCTGGCAAGGAAAAACCGGCGGCGGGGCAATAGGAAGAAGAAAGCCAAAGAGGTGCTAGTCGTTGAGCAGTCCGGCAAGGAAGCCAAAGCTGGTAGCTCCGGCAAGCAGGTTGCCGTAGGCACCACCCACCAGGCTGTGGCAGTCGCCGACAAGCAGGACGGCACCAACAGGCAATACTGCAAGATCCACCGCACCAAGGGCCATGACCTCCAGAGCTGCAAGAAGGTCGAGCAGCTTGTCGAGCAGCAGAAGGCAGAATACAAGCGGCGCGACAAGGAGAAGGGCCAGGAAGGTGCTGGAGGAGCCGGCAAGAAACGCCCCAGCCGAGGAGGACGCCGCGGCAAGGCCAAGAAGCGGCAAGGAGACAGACCTCCCCGCGGCCGTGACAAGGATGAAGACGACGACGACGATGAAGATATGGATGATGACGAGGCCGATGAGCAGGAGTTCCAGAAAGCCACAGAGGTCCTGTGCGTTGACGGTGGTGCTTCTCTGCATACTTCACACCGCCAACTCAAGCAGTGGGTGCGGGAAGTCAATGCGGCAGAACCACCCGTCGAGTCACGCAGGCCTCTGAAATGGTCCAGCACGCCTATCATCTTTGATATTGAGGACCACCCTGATCGCATAACTGCGGTCGGGTGCTTGCCGATGTTGGTTTCACCAACCATCCGCAACCTCAAGGTCACTAAGATGCTAGTTGACGGCGGGGCCGGCTTGAGCCTGATCTCCTCCGCGGTACTCCAGAAACTCCAGATCCCTGACAGCAAGCTCGAAGAGACCGGCACATTCCAAGGAATCAATCCGGGAAGAAGCAACCGAAGGGAAAGATCACATTGCTGGTAACATTTGGCAGCGAGCTGAACTTCAGGACTGAGAGGGTCACTTTTGACGTTGCTAACTTTCCATTACCTTACAATGGGATACCCGGCCGTCCAGCACTCGCCAAATTCATGGCGGCCTCTCACTATGCATACAACGTGCTGAAGATGCCAGGCCCGATAAGTGTCATCTCTGTCCCTGGCGACAAGAAGGATGCTCTTATCTGCGCCGACAAGATCTACCGGGAAGCAGCAGCCGCAACAGATCACAGATCACTCGCCGTTGAAGCTCCCGGGGGAAAGAAGAAGATCAAGTCCGGCAAGAGTTCTGATGCCCACTCCGGCAAGCGCACCTCTTCGGAGTGCTGCGCTACTATCGAGGACGCACCATCGAGCTCCACCGGCAAGTGTAAGAAGACAATGGTAGCTCCACCAGAGACCAAGAAGGTGCCCGCCAAGGAGGACGGCACTGGTGGTACCTTCACCATCAGTGCCACTCTTGACCATAAATAGGAAAGAGCGCTCGTTGCTTTCCTGCGGGCGAATGTCGACGTGTTTGCATGGCAACCGTCTGACATCCCCGGTGTTCCCAGGAAAGTGATCGAGCACCATCTTGCTGTCTGTCCTCACGCACGGCCCGTCAAGCAGAAGGTCAGGAAGCAGGCAG
Source organism: Triticum aestivum (assembly GCF_018294505.1). NCBI lineage: Eukaryota > Viridiplantae > Streptophyta > Magnoliopsida > Poales > Poaceae > Triticum > Triticum aestivum. The sequence continues at coordinate 474,448,633 of NC_057807.1, read as the reverse complement.
TGGAGCGCCAAGAATTCATCGCTGAAGAAATCAAGAAGTTGGAAGCAGCAGGCCTTGTCAGAGGAGTGCTCCATCCTACGTGGTTGGCCAATCCTGTAGTCGTGCGCAAGGCAAACGGGAAATGGAGGCTTTGTATCAACTTTACCGATGTTAATAAAGCTTGTCCCAAGGACCCATTTCCCTTGCCACGCATTGACCAGATTGTTGACTCCACGGCTGGATGTGACTTGCTTTCATTTCTTGACGCATACTCAGGATACCATCAGATCTTCATGGCAGAAGAGGATGAGGAGAAGACCGCATTCAGCACCCCATGTGGCACATACTGTTTCGTACGGATGCCTTTTGGTTTGAAGAATGCTGGTTCAACATTTGCAAAAGTAGTCCATGATGCTTTTGAGCCACAAATGCACAGAAATGTGGAAGCGTACATGGATGACATAGTGGTCAAGAGCAAGGACAAGGCAACTCTGATCCAAGATTTAGGCGAAACCTTTACAAATCTGCGCAAGATCAACCTCAAGCTTAACTCCGAGAAGTGTGTGTTCGGAGTCCCTTCCGGCAAGCTCCTCGGGTTCTTCGTCTCTCAGCGGGGAATTGAAGCCAATCCCGACAAGATCAAGGCCATTGAGCAGATTGAAGCACCAAAGCGCGTCAAGGATGTACGAAGACTTGCCGGTTGCGTGGCTGCTCTCAGCAGGTTTATTTCTAGGTCTACTGAGCGCGCCCTGCCATTTTTCAAAATATTGAAAAAGGCAGGTCCAATGAAATGGACTCCGGAAGCGGAGGTTGCGCTGCAGGACTTGAAGAGATACCTGTCCTCCACTCCAACACTTGTCGCACCTAAGCCACAAGAGAAGTTGCTGCTGTATATAGCGGCAACCAATCAAGTGGTTAGTGCTGCGTTAGTAGCGGAGAGGGAGGCGGATGATGAGCCAGCAACCACGGCAAGTGCATCCAGCGACAAGCAAAGGACTTCACCGGCAAGCTCTGGTCCCGACAAAGATGGATCTGCGCAGACATGTGAAGAGATGCAGAAAAGAATGGTGCAGCGCCCAGTTTACTTTGTCAGCTCCCTTCTGCAGGGGTCTAGGTCAAGGTACTCTGGTGTGCAGAAATTGCTTTTCGGCCTCCTCATGGCCTCGAGAAAGCTGCACCATTACTTCCAAGCACACGAGATCACAGTCGTCACTCGTTTTCCGCTAAAGAGGATACTGCAAAATCTGGAAGCAACAGGCAGGATTGTCGAGTGGGCACTGGAACTGTCAAGCTTTGGCCTCAAGTTTGAAAGCACTTCAACTATCCAAAGTAGAGCACTAGCAGAGTTCATAGCAGAGTGGACGCCAACACCAGATGAAGAAATTCCAGAAATGAGCATCCCCGTCAAGGAAGCAAGAAAAGAGTAGTTGATGTACTTTGATGGTTCCTTCTCGCTGCAAGGCGCCGGTGCTGGCGTGCTACTTGTCGCACCCACCGGAGAGCACCTCAAGTACGTAGTCCAGATGCACTTTCCCAAGGAACAAGCAACAAACAATACTGCAGAGTATGAAGGTTTGCTTGCCGGTCTCAGGATCGCTGCAGACCTTGGGATCAAGAAGCTCATTGTCAGGGGTGACTCGCAGCTTGTCGTCCGCGAAGTGAACAAGAATTATCAGAGTCCGTTGATGGAAGCTTACGTTGATGAAGTGAGGAAGCTAGAAGAGCACTTTGACGGCCTGCAAATCGAACATGTTCCAGGAGCTCAGAACGACATTGCCGATGGACTCTCGAAGTGCGCCGCACTAAAGTTACCTGTGGAACCAGGGATCTTTGTGCTCAAGCTGACTCAACCATCCGTAACACCATCAACTAGACAGAACAAGAAGAGGAAGTTGATTTCTGGTGACTACTTTCCGGCAGAGCTCCCCGAAGCCGCCGCCAAGAAGGTCCCCAAGATCAACACCAAGGATGCTGAGGAGCAGTCTGCTCCGACAAGCCCTAGGGTTTGTTCCGTTGAAGCAGACGCTCCCGGCAAGCTTTGTTCCGGCAAGCTTGCCGGGGAACGCCAAGCTCCAGCTAAGCCGCAGGTTCTCACCGTAGAAGCGGGTGTTCCTGCAGCAGCAGATGCGCCTTTAGTCCTTGTTGTCGAGCCGCAAGCTCCAACATGGGCACAGCAGATTGTCCGTTTCCTTCAGACAGGAGAACTTGCCGAAGAGCAAGAAGAAGCGGAAAGAGTAGCCCGGCAGTCAAGTATGTACCAGTTTGTTGACAACACACTGTACAGAAGAAGACTCAACGGTGTGAAATTGAAGTGTATTCAACGGGAAGAAGGACAAAAGCTGTTGGCAGAGATACATGGAGGCATATGTGATCACCACATTGGCTCAAGAGCACTTGCCGGCAAAGCGTTCCGGCAAGGTTTCTTTTGGCCAACAGCCCTCCAGGATGCAACTGCACAAGTAACTAAGTGTGAAGCGTGCCAGTTCCATTCCAAGAAGATACACCAGCCAGCTCAAGCTCTCCAGACGATCCCTTTATCCTGGCCATTTTCGGTCTGGGGGCTCGACATCCTCGGCCCCTTTCCCCGAGCTGTCGGGGGCTTTGAGTACTTGTACATTGCAATCGACAAGTTCACAAAGTGGCCGGAAGTGGAACCAGTGAGGAAGGTGACAGCACAGTCAGCAGTCAAGTTCTTCAGGTCAATTGTTTGCCGTTTCGAGATCCCTAACAGGATCATCACCGACAATGGCACGCAATTCACGAGCCGCACCTTCATGCAGTACGTCCAAGATCTTGGCGCCAGGGTCTGCTTCGCTTCTGTTGCTCATCCAAGAAGCAACGGTCAAGCGGAGAGGGCGAATGCTGAAGTGTTGCGCGGGCTCAAGACCAGGACTTTCGACAGGCTGCGCAAGTGTGGAAAGAACTGGATTGAGGAGCTGCCGGTGGTTCTTTGGTCGATCAGAACGACACCAAATCGAGCCACTGGCCAGACACCTTTCGCTCTAGTCTATGGAGCGGAGGCAGTTCTCCCCACGGAACTCGTATACGGGTCACCTCGAGTGCTCGCTTATGATGAGCTCGAGCAAGAGCAGCTGCGACAAGATGACGCGCTGCTCCTTGAGGAAGACCGTCTTCAGGCTGCTGTACGAGCTGCTCGATACCAGCAAGCTTTGCGCCGCTACCATAGCCGCAAAGTTAATGCCAGAAGTTTCGAGGAAGGCGACCTTGTTCTTCGGCGCGTTCAGTCCGCCAAGAATTCTAACAAGTTGACGCCGAAGTGGGAAGGCCCTTACCGGGTGAAACGAGTCACTAGGCCTGGCGCTGTCCGCCTTGAGACCGAAGATGGCATTTCGGTGAGCAACTCCTGGAACATTGAGCATCTTCGTAAGTTTTACCCGTAGGGCGCGGTTGCTGGAACCCGCTCCGGCAACCACCTTTTGTACAAGTCTTGCCGATGTTGCATGTAATCCTTTGTACAAAGCCGGGCGCAGACCCTGTGCATAAGTAAAGCTCATGTGCCCCGCACATCTTGTCGATTACATGCTTTCTACTATTTTTTGCATGCATTATCTGACACTTTGTGCAGCACCTATCCCCGGTAAGCAATAACGAGCCATAAGGCTCCATATCTTTATTTTCTCTTCTTTCTTTTTCTCAAAAAGGAAGGTTCCCTCGCACACAAGTTTGCCGGGGGGAAAGGAGAAGATAATGGCATGGACCAAGCGTCGCTCGAGGAAGTTTTGCCTTGCCGGGAAGCAAACGACAGAAAAGCTAAGTTGCCAAAGTTTGAGCGATCAGTTTTTAAATTTTGAAGTTATTCTCCTCGAACGACCGTACTTTGTATGGAAAACCTGTGCGCGGAGGAACCAACTCGTAGCTAGTTGCACCCTTACTTTGTTTCGAGTCTGCTCAACAATTTAAGTGAGCTGCGACTAGTTGCAACAAGGTTTCTTATCGGAAGCAGCACCGCCAGCAGGCTGCTGATGTTCCGCACTCAGCGCTCGCGGCTAAGGTGCCTGCGCCGGCAAGTTCCCTAAAAGCGTAAGGGAAAAAACATACAAAGGAAGGGATCAAGTAAAGGAAATAACATAGCAATCTCTACCCAAAATAGAGTTATATTACAAGATAGCTTGTCGCAGCTCCAATAGATGTTCTCGTGACATAACCAGCAGCGACAAAGAGAAAGAGAAAACGGGCGGCCTAGTCTACGCGATCGCCCTCAACCCTCTTGATCCCGCTCACCTTGTCCACAATGGGTGCGACAAGGGCCTTGAGCGCTTCCACGTCAGCATCCGACGGCAAGGACTTGAGGATGTTGGTGAAGTTGAGGCCTGGGTTGCGGAAGGCCACCTTCATCAGCACCTTCTGGAGAGCCCCCGCACAGATCCTGCGCGAATCGTCGACCAGCTGCTTTGGGATCTTTTCCCGGAGTCGCTGGAGAGCCGTCGCCACGCCTTTGAAGAACAGGCTGAGCTTGGCGCTGGGTTGGAGATGCTCGTCAGAGGGATACCCAAAATCCTCCATCCCCAGCTGTGCCAACTCCCCGTCGATGGTTGCGACAGCATCCACAAGACCCTCAGTCCAATGCTCCACAGTCTCCCTGAAAGCGTCGTGGGCGGCAGCAGCATTCGTCAGCAGCGCCTTGTCGGCCTTGATCTTCTCCGACAAGGCCACCTCCCGCTCCCTGGCGCCGTCCAGCGTCTGAGTCAAAGTGGCCAGCTTCAACTCGAGATCTGCATTGGAATCTTCGGCGGCGCTGAGCTCCTTGCTCCTCTCAGCGAGAAGACCCTGTAGCTCACCATGAGCGGCAGCATCCTTCTCACGCTCACGCTTGAGCACGGCAAGCTCCTCGCCGCTCGCCCTGAGATCTGCTTCCAGCTGCGCCACCTTTGTCTCCAGCTCCTTCTTGGCGGCCTCGGCAGCTGTGGCAGCATCCTTTCCCTCCTTGAGAGCCCCGCCAATTTCTTGCTCCCGCGCGACAAGCTCCTCCTCGTGGCTGTCAAGGTTCACCTTGCGCTGCGCCAACTCTCCTTCTTGCGCGAATAGATTCTCGGCGACAAGCCGTTGCTTCTCTTCAACTTCAGCCTTCTCGAGGAGGAAGGCTTTCCGCTCCTTGAGAAGTTGCTCCCACTTCTCTGCCAGAGACCGGAGAGCCTCCTGCCTGAGACCCCAGAGCTCCTCTGCGCGCTTCTCAATGTCCACTCCTGCCTTCGCGACAACTGCCTCTCGAGACGCCAGCTTGGTTTGGCGGGCGCGGTAAAGAGACAGCAGCTTCCGCAGCAGCCGCTCCTCCTCAGGCTCGTCGCTGCTGCTGCTTGGCGCGTCGACCAGCGCCAGCCCAGCGGAGGCGAGCACCTCTTCGTCAAAATTCTCCCCTTCGACCGGCGCCCTGGAGCTCGACGCCCAGGAGAGCTTGATGGAAACGACATCGCCGGCCTTCAAGTAGGCGCCGAGCTGGGGCTCTTCGGAGCCTGGCACCGCGGCAGCGGTAGAGGGATCGGCGGTCGGTGCAGCGCCTGGCGCTCCTGCGGCCTCGGGGCCGTCAGTGCGATCACCGGATTCCTCGCCTGCTTCTGCGGTAGCAGCCTTGGCGGCCTCTTCGCCAGCGGGATCATCAGCATTGGCCCCTTCTTCGATGGCGGCGGCGACGTCATTGTTGCCGCGCGCGTCCTCCTCGCCGGTGGCCTCGGTTTCAATTGGATCCGCGGCAGGTGGATTTGACGACCGAAGAAGGGAGAAAAGTCAAGTAAATGCTCAAGAAGAAAATCAGAAGAAGAAGAACCCAAGGGGAGTTTTTCAGGCAAAAGGGTTACCTGTGCTAGGATCTGCAATCGTGGTCTCAACCACCGGAGGATCACTGGCGTTGTCCCTTGCCAGAGAACCGCCCCTTGCCGGAGAATTCTCCCTTGCCGGAGAACGCTCCCTTGCCAGGGAATCCTCCCTCAGCGGTGTAGTCGAAGCAGATGGCACTTCGGGAGCGGCCTCCGGGCCCTCCTGATGAGGCTGCTCTGCTCCTACACAAACCAACAGACAGATATCAGCAAAAGAAGAACACCCATGCGCGCTTGACAGCATGAAGTAAACCATACACTTACGCTGGGGGCTGCGCTGAGGGCTGCTTTGGGGAAGAGTTGCCGGGTCCGGCAAGGTGGTCGCAGGTGCGTCCCCTATTGCCGCGGTGGGTTCATCCTCGATGACAATCACCGAGACCTTGGCTCTCTTCGCCGCTCTCTGGGCCAGAGTCCTGAAAAGGAACGGATCCGGAATGAAGCAGATCAGATACAAGACACACCTCAAGAAGTGAAGAATTACAAGTACAGCAAATAAACTTACTCTTCTTCTTCCTCGTCGGAGCTGAGCGCGGAGAGATCGAAGTCCGGCTCGCCTCCAGTGCGACAAGGCGGAGGAGAAGGCTCCCTTGTCCGCTAGGCAGGAGCAGTGGCGGTGGATCAGGAAGGCCCCGCTCCAGTTGCCGCAGCGGCGTGAGGTGCTCCCGCGGCAACAGTGCTTGCCGCGGTCGAGCGCGTCGTGCGCTGCGAAGGCTGTTGACTCGTCTGCCGCCCCACCATGTCCCCGGCCCTGCGGAGACGCCTTCTTGGTGGAGCTGGGGGCTCCGCTTGCGGCGAGCTGGCTGAAGGTGGGGAGGAGGAGGAGCCGATCTGCAATGGGTCATTCACGCCCTCGGCAGGCTCGCTCGACTCTGATTCAGGCCCGACAAGTTCTTCCTCCCCGACAAGCTCTTCTCGCTCGGCAAGGCTTGCCGCCTCTGCTGCCTCTGCCTCCTCCAAGGTGAACCCAAACACGCCCGCGGCAGCTGCTGCCGCCGCCTCCTCCAGCCTAGTGGCAATGCGCTGCATCTCCGCGTCGGTGGTGTCGCGGGTGAGGCTCTTCTGCTCGTCGGGGCGGACCGGCACTTCTACCAGGCTGTCGAAGAACTCCTGCACGACGTCGTCCGCAGGCTCTTGCCAAGTGGGAAAGATTCCATGCGAGTCACACAGCAGCATCATTGCACGGATGCGGTCGAGCGAGGAATTGTTGCACAGCGGAACGACGCTCCTCGGCAGCCTGAACGGGTGTTGGGGATCGCGCTTCAACAGCTCCAGAAGCATCGCGTCGAGCTCCAAGACAGTGAAGTTGAAATTGAGGCCTGGGCGCAGCCTCATGATATCCGCCGAGTTCTGGAACTCCCAGGCGGGTCTCCCTCTCTCCTGAAGGGGGGCGATGCGAGGGCGAAGGAAATTTGCGCCAACGGCGCCTACGGTGAGCCCGGCAAGCCTAAGGCGCAAGATTCAGGTGACGGCAATCTTCAGCCTGTCATCCTCCGGGGCCATGTTGCTCCAATCGTTGCCGCGGACTATCGGGGTTTGGCGCCGGGCGGTGAATGGCTGCGGGTTCTCCTCGACGATCCAGCACCAATCTGGTCTCCACTCCTCCCACTTGCTGCGGAGCTCTCCCTCCAGATAGGCTTCTTTCTTGACGACCCTCGAGATCCAGGCGATTCCGCCGGCAAGGGGCTCTCCTCTCTCGACTCGGGGGATAAAGAAGTGGCGGAAGAGGGCGACATTGGGGTGGACTCCGACAAAGTTTTCGCAAAGATGTGCGAAAACTGCCATGGTCAGAACGGCATTGGGGGTGAAATCAAGGAGGCGGAACCCGTAGGTGTTCATAATATCGCAGAAGAATTCGGAGAAGGGCGGGCAGAGCCCACAGTAGAAGAACAGCGCGAAGAATGGGTACCCGTTTGGAGCCAGTATCGAAGCAGCGGCTGAGAGTACCCTCGTGCGCGGATGCGCTCGCGTCTCCGTCGACCAGAAGAGGTAGTACTATTCCCTCAGCTCCTTCGCGTCGAGCTGAGGGGGGAAGATGGCCCGCTCCTTTCGCAGCGCCGCGAGCCGCTGCGCCTCGGCTGACTTCACGCCCTTCCCCTTGTCGGCTTTCAGAGCCATGACGGAGGTGGCGGGGGAGATCGGCGGCGTCGGTGGCGCTGGTGGCGATGGGGGGTGGGGCGCTGCTCTCTTTCGACCTTGGGAAGAAGGGGGGAGCAGCGGAGATTTCTAAAGATTGGAGCAGTAACCGGCGAGGAGGACGAACTGCCCCTGTTTCCCCTGCTTATAAGGAGGGAGGGGGCGGCCGTTTCGCCCTTCCGAATAAAGAAACCACCCACGATCTCTCCCACGACGCCGCATTCGACGCGTGCCGTTGGGGAGGGCGCGGTGGATACGGACCAAGATTTGGCGTAACCCAGGCCGCGCGTGCCCGTGCCCTGTTTTGGGCTTGGCCCAACAGCGCTCGGCACCGTGTGTGGCCCAGGCCCGGGGGCTCCTGTCGGTGTACTAGAGTAGGGGTACCCTAGTATCCCGAACTTATGCACGGGCAGTTGCAGCACCCCGCGGCAAGGCTTGCCAGGCGACCGCCAAGATCCTCCGCGACTCCTTTGGAGCCATTCAAGAACAAAGTATTCGATCCAAGAGACAAGACCCCGGCAAGAGGAGCTTGCCGGGAAGGCCAACCAAGGCATCTCAAGGAACTTGCCGCGACGCGCCACGCGTCCCGGCAAGGCCTGGTGAGCGACAAGCTTCCGGGCGCGACAAGACAACAACCGCGGCAAGGCGCTTGCCGCAACAAGCTACCACCCTGTGCCCGCGCTCCAGCACATCCACCAATGTGTCGCCCTGGGGCCTTCCCAGGCGCGCGTGGCGGGAGGCTGTGCAGCCAGCGGTACATGGTGGCATGCGACGCTGACAAGACCGCCATCATGGCGAGCGGTGGCGTCCCTGATGGTCCCTTTCTGCACTGTTTGGGCGACGCAGACGGGCATTTAATGCCCTTGTCCCCTGCCGTCGGGGTTAGGTAGGATACACTGTGCAAGTAGGTGTACCAACCGCAACTCCTTTTACGTTTTTACCCTTATCTATGTTGCCACCTGTCGGTGACCCCTTTAGCATATAAAAGGAGGCCCACGTGCAACATAGAGAAGGTTGGGGGGAGGTTCGGCTCATTTCGAAGCCAGAAGAACACTCACGCTCGGTCTTGTAGCACTCCGCGCTCCCGAGCAAGAACACAATACAATCAGATAAGCAGCAGTAGGAGTATTATCTCTCTGGAGAGCTCCAAAGCTGGGTAAACTGCTCGTGCGCTTCGCCTCGATCCGCTCTTCGTGCGATCTCCGCCCCCCGCCGAACCGAAAGGGGCTCGGTCCGCCGGTCCCATAGGTGTTCGTGGATCAGTCTCCGCGACAGTAGGAGTGCGAGTCCTTTCCATAACCAAGCATAAAACCCTCATGTGCTTTCCGTGCAAATTTTGAAGTGTGATGTGGATCCTTGATCCAGCACCTAGCACCAAATACTCTGAAGTAGCTTACGTTTAGCTTCTTACCAGTTAGAAGCTCATAGGATGTTTTCTTCAGAAGCTTGTGAAGATAAACATGGTTGATGACATGGCATGCAGTATCAATGGCTTCAGGCCAGAATTTTCTTGGAGTCTTGTATTCGTCAAGCATCGTCCGAGCCATCTCAATAAGGGTTCTGTTCTTGCGCTCCACGATGCCATTCTGCTGAGGTGTGTAAGGAGCAGAAAACTCATGAGTGATACCTAAGGTGTCAAGATAGAGGTCGAGGCCTGTGTTCTTGAATTCTATGCCGTTGTCACTCCTAATGTGCTTGATCTTGACGCCATAGTTGTTCATGGCGCGGTTGACGAAGCGTCTGAAGACATCCTGCACTTCAGTCTTGAAGAGAATTATGTGCACCCAAGTGTATCTTGAATAATCATCAACAATAACGAAACCATAGAGACAAGCAGTTGCAGTGAGAGTAGAGTAGTGAGTGGGACCAAACAAGTCCATGTGGAGCAACTCAAAAGGTCGATATGTAGTCATGATTGTCTTCGAGGGATGCTTGGCCCTTGTCATCTTCCCAGCTTCACAAGCACCACATAGATGATCTTTCTTGAGCTTGACGCCTTCGATGCCTATGACGTGCTTCTTCTTGGCGAGAGTGTGTAGGTTCCTCATGCCAGCATGCCCTAGCCTCCGATGCTAGAGCCAGCACTCTGAAGACTTGGCTAGAAGACATACGGCCATCTGTGGTCCTGCTGAGAAGTCTACCATGTACAGATCATCTTTCTTGTACCCTTTGAAGACTAGAGACTTGTCAGATTCCATTAGTACAAGGCAACGATATTTTCCAAATAGAACAATCATGTTTAAGTCACAAAGCATTAAGACAGACATTAAGTTGAAACCAAGGGATCCAACAAGCATCACTTTGTCCATGTGTTGATCCCTTGAGATTGCAACTCTACCTAGGCCCAATACCTTGCTTTTACCAGTGTCAGCAAATGTGATGTGACTTTTGTCACATGGACGTAAGGTTGAGTCCATGAGAAGACTTCGATCACCAGTCATGTGGTTAGTGCACCCGCTGTCCATAATCCATTCTGAAGCACGAGGTGTCGTACCCTACAGTGCAGTTAGGAGGATAGGCTTCACAAAGAGTGTTGTGAAGCATAAACATTTGACGCACAAGAGGATTATCAAAGCTTAGATCAAGGTTAGGACTGATAGTATGACTGGCAAGCAATTCAGATACGAAATACATAGTAAGACCATTTGGGCATTTTATCTTGTGTCCCATAATGTGTTTTAGGTCTCCAACAATAGCATCGGACGCCTTTGATTTCTGGCTGGAGACCTTTCCCTGCAAAAGAAAGTTAATTCTTCTTAACCACCCACATCTTCAGGGGTGTCTTAGAAGCAATGAGTCTAAGTGCAGCATCTGAGAATTTTGTCTTTGGAGCCCTAGCAAATAGCCTTGCAGGAGAAGAACAATACTCATATGAATAAGCAGAAAAGTTCTTAGTTCTATGAACATAGTGGTTTGAAGACACACGCTCATATTCATAAGTCTGAGTATGGTTTCCCTGCAAAACATTGGTGTTAGGGTGACTCAGGTGAGTCTTGTATCTGCATGAAGCCTTTGGGCCATATGAAGCCATAGGTCTGGGGTTTGTCTTCTTCCTTGGTGGTGTCAGCATGACATTCACAGGAAGATTCTCATTACACTGTTTAGGTACCCAGATCTTCTTCATAGGTTGTCCATTCCTGCAGTTAGTCCCAATATACCTGGCAAACACTTCACCATTCTGATTCTTTGTCACATCCCTAGTTCTGGCCTGACCTATGCTTGCTTCCATCTGTGCATCATGTTTAAATTTTTGAAACTTGAACTGAGGAAATTGGAAGCCTCAAAACCCTAAATAAAAGAAGGGCAAAAACCCTAAAAATCTCATTCATTGTTCCAAAATGCTCTTCTTAAATGTTTGATAATTTTTGGCAAGGGTTCTGGTCCCAACCAAAATATTGAACATTTTTAAGGATTTATTTTTGGGACTTTGAATTTAATTCATTAGCTATTTGAATTTGAATTATATTCATATAATTAGAATATAATTTCAAATATCCCTGAAATATTTTATGAGCTTTTGGAAAAGTCCATCTAGCAAAATAAAAATATTCAGAGGAGTTTTTGGCATTGTTTGAATTATTTTAAATTCAAAACAGTGGCAAAATAAATTGAAAAAAAAAACAAAACAGAAGAAAAGTAAAACAGAGCAGAACTTACCTCAGCCTACCTAGCAGCCCAGCCGGCCCAGCTCCTCCAGCGGCCCAGCCCACCGTCGCTTTTCCCCCTGTCGTCTTCCTCCCCTCGCACCGAAGCAGCTCGGTGGCGAGCGCCGACGTCGCTCCGGCCACCTCCTGCTTCCCCGGCCCTCCTAGCAACGCCACGACGACGCCCCGTGTCCCCTCTCTCTTTTCCCTCACCCGCTGCATCCCCTCTCCCTCCTCTGTCTCTCTCCCTCGCTCATCCCCGGACGCACCCGAGACCACCGACGAGCACCACCGAAGCCACCAGCATCCCCACGCCCAGCCAGTTAGGCCACGAGCTCCGCCTTGGATCTGGAAAGCTCTACCACGACGCACGTGACGCCGGGTGCCCTAAAGCCACGCCATCACCGCCATCTTCATCGCCACGGCCGGCGATCGCCGCCGTTCGATTCGCAGCACCGAAGACGCCCCCGAGCCCGCTGACCTACCCTGCCGCATCCCTGTGAGCTCCTGCTCCTTTCCCCCCTTGCTCGCCCCTCCATTCCCGTCCCCTAGCCCCGTCCTCCGACCACGGCCGAGCTTGCCGCCGCCGTGCCATGTCGTTGCCGTGGCCACAGTCGCCCCCGCCCATTTTTGAGCGTGTCTCCGTGCTCACCGAGCTCCCAGGAGCCGAACGCGTCCAGCACCGGCCCCTGCCGTGCACCGTAGCTCCTTCTCCCCTCCCAGCCGAACTCCGGTCGCCGCCAAAGCTCGTCGCCGGCGAGATTCCGGCTGCCCCGTGACCACCCGTCTGGTCCATTAGATGCGCGAGTGCAAGAGCTCCTCCCCGGTGCGCTCAGCGCACCAAACCATCGCCCCTAGATCAAATCCAAGCCGCGCCGCCGTGCGGAATGGTCGCCGCCGGCGATACTCCGGCAACTGCCGACGTGGCACGCTTAATTAGTGTTAATGATCCAACTAATTAACACCTAGAGCCACTGACAGTGGGACCCACATAATTAAGTTACCGGCTAACCAAAATAGTTAGATTAATTAATAAAATGTGTGGACCCATGCGTCAGCATTGACCCGCTGACGTGGCCGTTGACCTGGTCCCACCCGTCAGCCACACAAACCAACACTGTGTCACTGACCAGTGGACCCCACTGGTCAGGTTTGACCTGGACCCGCCTAGTTGACCTGCTGACATCAGCATGACCTAGTGCTGACGCAATAAATCATTTTCTGGAATTATTTTAATTCAGGAAATTCAGAAAATGCCCTAAACTTCAATAAATCATAGAAAATCAACCGTAAGTCAGAATGAAATAATTTATATATGAAAAATTATCACTAAAATTCAAGGAATCCATATGTACCATTTTCATGCATGTTAGAACAACTTATAGATGCTGTTTAGCACAAATCAATTAAATGGCATTTGAATAATCACATATGGAGTTTGAATTTGAATCTTGTATTCAAACCAACTTCATTTAATCTGTTGCTAGTTGCATTAGCTCAAACACATTCATATTGCCATGTCATGAGCATGCATCATATTGTGCATTGCATTGATTGTATTTCTTCTTTGTTGCCGGTATCTGTTCCCTCCCGGTAGACGATGTTCCGACGTTGTGATCGTTGACACTGATGAAGACTCAATGTTATCTTCAGAAGTGTCAGGCAAGCAAAACCCCCTTGTTCATTCCGATACAATCCCACTCTCTCGCTCCTGCTCTCTTTTACTGCATTAGGACAACAACGACATATTTATTACTTGCTGCGGTAGCTGAACCCCTTTATCCTTTGCATGACCTGTCATTGCCACAGTAAATAGATGAAACCCACTAGCATGAGTAGGAGTTGTTTGAGCCCTGATGTGCCTACTCATTCATGCTTGTTTGTCATGCCTGCTACTGCTTAGAGTTGAGTCAGGTCTGATTCATCGGGGATGAATCAGAGGTGTGTGAACATGTCCTACTGTGTGTGAGCTAAGTGTGTGAACACGATTTGGTAAAGGTAGCGGTGAGAGGCCATGTAGGAGTACATGGTGGGTTGTCTCATTGTAGCCGTCCTCAGGAACTGAGTTCTGTGTTTGTGATCCATGAACAGTTACTACCACACATTGGGTTCCGGTAACTCAACCCCTCTCGACTTATTAATCAACATGATCTTTGTCCAGGAGTTGCAACTAGTTTCTGGTGTTTGTAGGTAGTGTTAGTAGTCTACCAAGTGGCACCCGGTACAGGTGGGCTTGGGACAGACTAGGCACGGTGGCCCGGTGTACCAAGTGGCACCCGGATGGTGGACTTGGGAACCCTGCTCACATCCTTTGGGGCCGTGAGCGACACCCCGGCCGGATCTCCTTGCGGATGGAACCCGAATAGGCGATAAACCTGGACAAGAGACTTGTGTGGTTAGTCAGGTCGTGGCCGACTCCCTCGCCCGGCTTCCGCTTGAAGGTTGCCGAGGTACATGACGTGTACAGGGCGATAAGTGGCGGGAGCGTGTGTGAAGAAGTACACCCCTGCAGGGTTATCATTATCTATTCGAATAGCCAGATTCCTCGGATATGGAAACTTGGACCCCTTGCATAGTTCATAGACAAGTGAAAGTGGATACCCTAAAATACGCCAGATAAGCGTGAGTGCTATGGATGGCGTTCTCGTAGGGAGACGAGAGCGGATCCATAGTGGTGTATTGATATGGTGAATATGTGGACTCGTGTGTGCCACCTCAAAAGAGTTGCTTGCGGTCGTAGTTCAGGTTAGCCACCGAGTCAAAGCTGGCTTGCTGCAGTCAAACTCCACCATCCCCTTGTTGATAATGATGCATATGTAGTTAGATTGGTACTCACGTTGCTTAATTTATGTTTTTGCAGAGAGACTTCAGTCTCACTAGTAGTTCCACGTGGGCTTCGACGTTTAGCTTGTTACCTCAGCTACGATCTTGTGCCCTCGGCAGGATCTGGTAGATAGTCAGGCTTCTCAGCCTTTTTCATTTATAGATGTCTGTACTCAGACATGTTAAGCTTCCGCATGTGCTTTGACTTGTATGCTCTGATTGTTGGGTCATGAGACCCATGATTGTAATATCTCGCTCCTCGGAGCCTATTGAATAATAATGCATGAGTTGTAGAGTCATGTTGTGATGCCATGTTGTATTTGCACATATCGAGCATATTGTGTGTATGTTATTGAAATGCTTGGTATGTGTGGGATCTGACAATCTAGTTGTTTATCTTTAGTAGCCTCTCTTACCGGGAAATGTCTCCTAGTGTTTCCACCGAGCCATGGTAGCTTGCTACTGCTCCGGAACACTTAGGCTGGCCGGCATGTGTCCTTCTTCGTTCATGTGTCTGTCCCTTCGGGGAAATGTCACGCGATGAATATCGGAGTCCTGTTAGCCCGCTACAGCCCGGTTCACCAGTCCTGCTAGCCCAGTGCTACAGCCTGGATTCACTCGCTGATGACCGACACGTTTGATGCTGGGTCATGGATGCCTGTCCCTGTAAGTCTGTGCCACTTTGGGTTTACGACTAGCCATGTCAGCCCGGGCTCCTTATCATATGGATGCTAGCGACACTGTCATATACGTGTGCCAAAAGGCGCAAACGGTCTCGGGAAAAAGGTAAGGCGACACCCGTGGGAATACCGTGCGTGAGGCCGCAAAGTGATATGAGGTGTTACATGCTAGATCTATGTGGCATTGAGTCAGGGTCCTGACAGCGTTGGTATCAGAGCTTGACTGCCTGTAGCATTACCAAGCCAAACTAGTCGAAGTCGAGTCTAGAAATGCTTTAGTTATGTAAGGGAATTGATTGTGGGATGGAACGTAAGGCTCTTTTTACTCCTTATGCCTCATGCCCTTCTGATCTGAGTCATCTTATCTTTTCTATGGGGTTAAGGAACTAGGCTTTCTCTTCTTTCTATCAGGATCACGTGTTACTAATCCGTAGCCCTATAGAACTGTTGGACTCAAGCCTCGTTTCAGTTCCTATCACTTCCGTATGTTGATTGTTGATCTCGAAACCTTGATATTGTGCTTCTGAGTGGTTATGCCACCATTTTTGTGAATGTCTCAAATCTTTTCTGAGCATTTACAGCCGTTATGTTGTCCGAGTCATCCCAGGTTTCTAAATAGTCTGATGCATTTGCAAATCCTTTCTTTCTGTTCCCGATGTCCCTTATGGTCAGAATAAGCACACTAACCGGTGCGTTGAGGTATTTTATTGCCTTGACATATATGTTGGAGTTCCTATTATGACCCTAAGTGCTTAGAGGATCATCTAGTGGTCTAGCCATGATTGTGTCCTAGTGTGATGATTCTGGCCTTTATTCTCGAAAGCATCCCGTGATGCTACTTAGTAGTAGGTATTCTATCCCTGGGTTTTGAACCCGAGATTCACCCTACTTGCTTCATGTTGATAGTTTTGCTCGTTCCTTTAGGTTATTAGTAACCTTTGCATTAGTCCTTGATGTTCGTGGTATTTCTTTCTTCCAAATACTATGAACCGCTTATGGCAGATGTTCCTCGCTGATCGAAAGATCACAATCAGAGTGCTCTCGATGGGTTCTCGATTCTACATTGTGACTCTGCCAGTTCTACCTTTCTGCATGGGTTATCCGGAAGAAATATGTGGAATTCGTTCGACATGCTAAACCATGCATCCACAACTCAGAAAATCGTATGTTCCTTTGAGTTGTCCCTCTTTAGTTGTCTTCTGACCCTTGTTTATCAATTGATAGTCAAGAGTATGCGTGCAATCGTTCATCGATACCTATTACTCTTGTGGTCCGTCAAGCCATTCTATTCCGGAATGACTAGGAGAAACAAACTTCAGTACCTCATCCATATCTAGGATTGGGTCAAAACAATTGTACTCCGCAGATCAAAATGCCAATCCAGCTTTTGCTCTGTTCTACCTTGGAGTATTACCATCTTTTATATCGGGATTATTGTAGGAATTGCACACCATCCTATGAACTCTTGGTACAATGATACTTCTTGCCATCATTGTTCATTCCTCGGTTCCTGTGTTATTGTAACCGGAATGCCGACAAGTGAATCGTGATGTGTGAATTCAATACTCCTAGCAACCTTGTTGCTTGGTAGTTAATGGACAATAACCTCATTTTTAGCATGTTGATTTTTGAATCATCGCCCTAAGGTTGATCGTGCTACCTAGTCCATTTTCCTGGTGCACTCCTCGATTGATGAGATAGGACTTTGTTAAGTCCTCGCTCATTTGATCATATCGTCTTGCCTTGAAAAGCAAGGTTGTTCTTGAGCTTAGTAACATACCGGTGGTTCGTGATTTTCCGAATATCTTCTCGAAAGTATCACCAGGTTGTCACCTGACTGTTATGTTGAGCTCGTGATCAAGTTGGTTTATTCCTGTAAACCACCTTTTCTCCAAGAACTCGTGTTGGATACCTCTGAGCTAGTTGGTTAAGCTAAACGACAACTTGGAGAGTTGGAAGATAAAAGCTTACCTAACTTAGTTCATTTCAAAGGGATATCCTGGTATTGGTGTGTTTTCGAGAAAGATGATATCTTCATTGGTTGGTCCCTGTGATCAGTTGCTGGACCTATTGTCTTATCAATCCTTTGATTTGAGTGTGGGCTATCGTCAAATCAAATCAGAACCAACGATATTCGTAATGTTGTCTTACTCGTGGTTTTCCTCGAGCATACACCATTATATTCCTTGGTCTGACCAATACTACCACCGTGTTCACATGATGGCGGAAGTCCAGTGATATGGAAATTCCGATGAGTTACTGTTGAGCCCATCAGCAGCATTTTGTCTCCCCCATGATTCATGTTGAACATCAACCTAGTGTTGGAAACTTTGTAAGCAATGCCTTCGTGTTCTGTTCATGAAGCATGTGTTTGGATGAAAGAAGTGACTTCCTTTGATTCACGTGCATTTGATGTAAGTTGCCGTCGTGAATTCGAGAAAGTTTGTTTTTGCTCCTCTAGAATCATCCCAAGTCAGTCATGCATGTGCGAAGTATTCTATGGTCTGAAAGACTGATCATCTTCATTTCATATGTATCCCCTAGCACACCAAGCCACTGATTGATTTGTTCAAGGAAAGGAAGTTCCTTCTTAAGAGCATGCCTTATGCAAGGACTTCAATATCCTCGATTATGGTTCCCCACCTGAAACTCGGTAGTGTTTTATTGTAAGACTACCATGTGATAATGTTTTGTCTGGGACAACGTGTTCACATGTTTGTAGCAGAACCAGCTCATGTTTTGGAGCTTGCTATCGTAGTTCATTCCCTGAGAATCTCGCAACGTCATCTCATCGATTTGTGTTGCAAACTTTCATTTTCTTCCTAGACTCGATGAGTCTGGAATATCCTGACACCAACCAGATCTGAATCTCAGGCAGACTTGATGGTTGGAATGTTTCCCAAGAACTACAATATTGGTCCCTCGATAACCGGTAAAGTGGATGTCATGGCCAACACACCCAGCCGGAAGACCTATTATTGTAGTATCTTGATTGAGAAAGTAGGCCACCTCCCCATAAGGATTTCATAGGATTTACCTCCGTAGCTGTTCCTTATGGATTCTATTGCTCCCGAAGTCCGACCTTTACTTGATGTTCTAGTTATCAAACCATATCTATGAATGGGTTACACTAGCACGTCAAGGAGAACATTAGAAGCCGAGTGCTAAATGTCTCTCGGTCAATCATCTAGATTTTGATCCCTTGGCCTCCTAAGGTGAAATCTGAGAAAGTGTTATCTTCTTTCGCATCGGCATCCTCCATCACCATCCATCATGGTAGTATGTTGTGTTGCCAGGACCCTTGACATGGATGTTGATAAAACCCTGATGATTGTGGAAATGCTCAAGTTCTTGAGAGCACGCACAAGCGTTAGGTGTTACCATCGGCATTAACTAGGGTTGCTCTCAACTTCCTCGGTTATGCTATAACTTCTCAAACAGTGAATTCACTCTCTATTGTTGGGTTCTTCCCTAGTTACCAGAATCATTCCCAGCATTTGCATTTTGTTCCCAGCTTGCACCGCCAATGTGCCATTCTACCATGGGTCTCTTCCATTTCCGGTGATAAGCAAATTCATCCATTACGTTGTCTTCAACAAGGTAATCCACATCATCCAAGTCCGAGTATGCCATTCTACCGACCCCCGCCAATCGATTGCTGTGATTTGCCTTAGGCTGATATAGAGAGTCTCAATGATCTCTATATCAAAGGTAATTCTTTTTGCCACTTAAGGGGATATTTCTATGAGTCACCTTCCCTAAGGTGCATCGTTATGGTATCATGGCAATTCAACTCCTCGCTACGTTGACAACCGCTAACCACCTTCTCAAGCGTGAAATTGTTGTCCACCTAGTGAACCTTCGTCATCCGTTTCTTTCCACCCTCTTGATGTGTATCTCGTGTCTCAACCCGAGAGATGGTTCTATGTCTCATTCCGTGAGTTGTTCGACCTTTGAGAAGATCGAACCTTCCAGAATCTTACTTTCCCTCTCGTTGTCATGTTAGCTAGAGTTCTCAGAGCAAGACGTCGAGACAAAGATGGTGATCAAATCAACGTTCCTATGAAGTGCAACCTGGATCGTGAAGATTGTGTTAGGTCGCATTCCCCATCGTCTTACTCTACACTTGAATCTCGGGTCGAGATTCTTGTTTAGTGGGGGTGAGTTGTCACATCCCTAGTTCTGGCCTGACCTATACTTGCTTCCATCTGTGCATCATGTTTAAATTTTTGAAACTTGAACTGAGGAAATTGGAAGCCTCAAAACCCTAAATAAAAGAAGGGCAAAAACCCTAAAAATCTCATTCATTGTTCCAAAATGCTCTTCTTAAATGTTTGATAATTTTTGGCAAGGGTTCTGGTCCCAACCAAAATATTGAACATTTTTAAGGATTTATTTTTGGGACTTTGAATTTAATTCATTAGCTATTTGAATTTGAATTATATTCATATAATTAGAATATAATTTCAAATATCCCTGAAATATTTTATGAGCTTTTGGAAAAGTCCATCTAGCAAAATAAAAATATTCAGAGGATTTTTTGGCATTGTTTTGAATTATTTTGTCAGCACCCCGACTCAGTGCCACATCGATCTAGCATGTAACACCTCATATCACTTTGCGGCCTCACGCACGGTATCCCCACGGGTGTCGCCTTACCTTTGCCCGGGACCGTTTGCGCCTTTTGGCACACGTATATGATGGTGTCGCTAGCATCCATATGATAAAGAGCCCGGGCTGACATGGCTAGTCGTAAACCCAAAGTGGCACTAACTTACAGGGACAGGCATCCATGACCCAGCATCGAACGTGTCGGCCATCAGCGAGTGAATCCAGGCTGTAGCACTGGGCTAACAGGACTCTGGTGAACCGGGCTGTAGCGGGCTAACAGGACTCCGGTATTCATCGCGTGACATTTCCCCGAAGGGACAGACACAGGATCGAAGAAGGACACATGCCGGCCAGCCTAAGTGTTCCGGAGCAGTAGCAAGCTACCAGGGCTCAGTGGAAGCACTAGGAGACATTTTCCGGTAAGAGAGACTACTAAGGATAAACAACTAGATAGTCAGATCCCACACATAGCAATACACATTACACGTACGCATACCATGCAAGTATGTGTTGTACAACATGGCATCACAGCATAACTCAACAACTCATATAGATATGACTCAAAGAGCCATCATAGCATTATTACAAACAGGGGTCACATGACCCAACGTTCAGAGCAATCAAGCAACAAACGGAAGCATTACATGTCTGAGTACAGACATCTACAAATGGAAAAGGCTGAGAGCCTGACTATCCACAACATCCGATCAAGATCGTAGCTGAGGTACTAGCTACTAGTCGAAGTCCATGAGGACCCTAGTAAGACCGAAGTCTCCGCTGCAAAAACATAAATAAAGCAACATGAGTACAAAGGTACTCAGCAAGACTTACATCAGATCCTATTATACATGCATTTGTATCAAGAGAGTAATGTGGGGTTTAGTTGCAGCAAGCCAGCTTTGACTCTGTGGCTATCCTGTTCTACGACTACCAGAAAATCTTGAGGTGAGACAACGTACACGAGTCCTCTAATCACCACACAATACACTTACTATGGATTCATCCCCGTCTCCCTACGAGAAGGCCATCCATAGCACTCACACTTGTCTTGAGCATTTTAAGGTATCCACTTCAAGTTGTCTATGTACCATGTAAGCATCCAAGAAGTCCATAACCGCGGACCCGGCTATTCGAATAGATCATGTTAACCCTGCAGGGGTGTACTTCTTCACACACGCTCTCGCCACTTACCGCCATGTACACGTCATGTATCTCGGCAACCTTCAAGCGGAAGCCTGGCGAGGGTGTCGGCCACGACCTGACTAACCACACAAGACTCTAGCCCAGGTTTATCGCATATTCGGGTTCCATCCGCAAGGAGATCCGGCCGGGGTGTCGCTAGCATCCATATGATAAGGAGCCCGGGCTGACATGACTAGTCGTAAACCCAAAGTGGCACAGACTTACAGGGACAGGCATCCATGACCCAGCATCGAACGTGTCGGTCATCAGCGAGTGAATCCAGGCTATAGCACTGGGCTAGCAGGACTCCGGTGAACCGGGCTGTAGCGGGCTAACAGGACTCCGGTATTCATCGCGTGACATTTCCCCGAAGGGACAGACACAGGAACGAAGAAGGACACATGCCGGCCAGCCTAAGTGTTCCGGAGCAGTAGCAAGCTACCATGGCTCAGTGGAAACACTAGGAGACATTTCCCGGTAAGAGAGGCTACTAAAGATAAACAACTAGATAGTCAGATCCCACACATACCAAGCATTTCAATAACATACACACAATATGCTCGATATGTGCAATACAACATGGCATCACAAAATGACTCTACGACTCAAGTAGTTTATTCAATAGGCTCCGAGGAGCGAGACATTACAAACATGGGTCTCATGACCCAACAATCAGAGCATACAAATCAGAGCACAAGCAGAAGCTATCATGTCTGGGTACAGACATCTATAAATGAAAAAGGCTGAGAAGCCTGACTATCGATCAGATCCTGCCGAGGGCACAAGATCGTAGCTGAGGTATCAAGCTAAACGTCGAAGTCCACGCGGAACTACTAGTGAGACTAAAGTCTCTCTGCAAAAACATAAAATAGGCAAACGTGAGTACAAATGTACCCAGCAAGACTTACATCAGAACTAACTACATATGCATCATTATCAACAAAGGGGTGGTGGGGTTTAACTGCAGCAAGCCAGCTTTGACTCGGTGGCTATCCTAAACTACGACTGCAAGCGACTCTTTTGAGGTGGCGCACACGAGTCCACATATTCACCATATCAATACACCACTATGGATCCGCTCCCGTCTCCCTACGAGAACGCCATCCATAGCACTCACGCTTATCTTGCGTATTTTAGAGTATCCACTTTCACTTGTCTATGAACTGATATAAGCAACCCAGAAGTCCTTTTCCGCGGACACGGCTATTCGAATAGATGATATTAACCCTGCAGGGGTGTACTTCTTCACACACGCTCTCACCACTTACTGCCGTTTACACGACATGTACTCGGCAACCTTCAAGCGGAAGCCCAACGTGGGTGTCGGCCACGGCCTGCCTAAACACTCAAGTCTCTAGTCCAGGTTTATCGCCTATTCGGGTTCCATCCATGAGGAGATCCGGCCGGAGTTTCGCTCACAGCCCCAAACGATGTGAACAGGGTTCCCGAGATACCAAACGGGCATCCGGTACACCGTGCCACGTACCTACCGCATCACAGCCCACCCCTACGGTCAGCGCTGTCCACGGCCTCCAGTAGGCTACAAACACCAGAAACTACTTGCAACTCCTGGACAGAGGACAAGGGTGATTAAGAAGCCGAGAGGGTCCATTGGTTTCGGGCCCAATGCGTGGTAGTAGCTAAATCATGGATCACAAACACAGAACTCAGTTCCTGAGGACGGCTGCAATGAGACAACCCACCATGTACTCCTACATGGCCTCTCACCGCTACCTTTTACCAAATCGTGTTCACACACTTAACTCACACATAGTAGGACATGTTCACACACCTCTGATTCATCCCCGATGAATCAGACCTGACTCAACTCTAAGCAGTAGCAGGCATGACAAACAAGCATGAATGAGTAGGCACATCAGGGCTCAAACAACTCCTACTCATGCTAGTGGGTTTCATCTATTTACTGTGGCAATGACAGGTCATGCAAAGGATAAAGGGGTTCAGCTACCGCAGCAAGTAACAGTTGAATCGTTGTTGTCCTAATGCAGTAAAAGAGAGCAGGAGCGAGAGAGTGGGATTGTATCGGAATGAACAAGGGGGTTTTGCTTGCCTGGCACTTCTGAAGATAACATTGAGTCTTCATCAGTGTCAACGATCACATCATCGGTATCATGTCTATCGAGAGGGGACAAATACCGGCAACACAGAAAAAACACGATCAATGCAATGCACAATATGATGCATGCTATGACATGGCAATATGAATGTGTTTTGGGCTAATGCACCTAAAACCAGATTAAATGAAGTTGGTTTGAATCCAAGATTCAAATTCAAACTCCATATGTGGTTATTTAATGCCATTTAATTGATTTGTGCTAAACAGCAGCTATAAGTTGTTCTAACATGCATGAAAATGGTACAGATGGATTCCTTGAATTTTTCTGATAATTTTTCATATATAAATTATTCAATTTGGAGTTACGGTTAATTTTCTATGATTTATTGAAGTTTTAGGCATTTTCTGGAATTTCCTGAATATAATTAAATCCAGAAAATACTTATTGCGTCAGCCCCACGTCACAGTGACGTCAGCAGGGTCAACTGGGCGGTCCAGGTTAAACCTGACGTGTGGGGTCCACACGTCAGTGACTCAGGGGCTAATCCCGCGTTGACCCGGGCTTTGACCCGCTACGGGGCCCACTGTCAGTGTCACGGGGTTAGTTTAACAGGGTCATTAGTGCTAATTAGGCGTGCCACGTCGGCAGTCGCCGGAGTGTCGCCGGCGACGACCACGGCCGACAGCGGAGGTGCACCGTGCGCTCGCTACGGAGCACCATTTGACGTGTGGTTTGCTCCTACGGGTTCCTGGGAGGAAGGCGCATCTAAAGAGGCAAGTGACAGCAGCTGGGGTGGCCGGAGCTGCCGGCGGCGAGCTCCTTTGCGGCTGCCGGAGTTCGGGCAATCTCGGGGTCGGGGTTAGGGAGCACGCCAGGAGGAGCTGGGGCGTGCTACGGACTCCTGAGGTCACGGTGAGCACGTCAGTGGGCTCGGATACGAGCTGGGGTGGCTGTGGCCACGGCCACGCCATGGCCGGCGGCGAGAGATTCTCGGGCAAAGTGGTGGGGCTAGCTAGGGAGGGAGGTGGGGCACGGGGAGAGGGGGAATCGGGTCGAGGGCTCACCGCGGTTCTTCTGGTGCTGCTGGCGAGGCAGGGGAGGCACGGGGTCCGGCGAATCGGCGGCGGCGGTCCTCGGTGGCCGAGGAGGGGAAAAGCGTCGGGACGGCGCTTCGGGGCTTCTCCGGTCGCGTGAGTCAACGGGGAGGTCGTGGGAGGCACTGCGGAGCTCAGGAGCACGTCGGGGAGGAGAGGGGGTGGCGGTGGCCATGGGTACGGCGATGATGACGGCGAGCTCCGCTCGGTGGTGTGCGCGAGAGGGAAGCAGAGGAGGGAACGGGGTCCAGGGGAAGAGAGGGGAGGCGCAGGGGCGAGGGGGGGAGTGCGTGGCTTCACCAGGGCGTCGAGAGGGAGTCGGGGAGGCTGCCACGGCGAAGCAGGAGGTGGCCGGCGCTCTTCGGGCGCGCGCCACGCCTCGCCTCTGCCTACTGGCAGAGGAAGAAGAGGACAAGGGGGGAAGGAGGTGGGCTGGGCCGCGCAGGTGGGCTGCACAGGGGGGGCTGGACCAGCACAGGTGAGCGCCAGGTAGTACCTTCTCTTTTCTTTTTATTTACTGTTTTCTATTTTTGTTCTGTTTGTTTTGAATTTGGTTTTGAAACCAATTCAATTTATTTTGCTTCTGACAATATTTTTAGGAGCTAAAAGGATTAAAACAATGCTCCACAAAAATATTTCAGAATTATTGGACCTATATTTATTTAATAGTAGATATAAATCCAATTCAAATAATTATTGATTTAATTCAAATGCCCAAATTAAATGTTTCTGAGACACCAAAAATATTGGTTTGGATTTTACCTCTTGCCAATATTTCCAGAGGATAACAGGAACATTTTCTTGGACTTATTTGAAGCGATTTTATCTTGATCATTTTTAAAAGGATTCTGAGGCTTTAAAAATTCCCCAATTCAAATTTCATTTGAATTTAAACATGATGCTCACATGAGGTCTAGCCTAGTGCATTACCAGAAGCTAGGGATGTGACAACTCACCCCCACTAAACAAGAATCTCGTCTCGAGATTCAAGTGTAGGGTAAGGTGAAGGGGAAACGCAAACTAGTATAATCTTCACGATCCAGTTGCACTTCAAATGGACTTTGATTCGTCCACCATCTTCGTCTTGAAGTCTTGCTCTGAGAAATCCGGTCAACATGACATGGAGGGAAGAAAGAGACTCTAGAGGGGTCGAT
Organism: Triticum aestivum; assembly: GCF_018294505.1. Lineage (NCBI taxonomy): Eukaryota > Viridiplantae > Streptophyta > Magnoliopsida > Poales > Poaceae > Triticum > Triticum aestivum. Next base: position 474,423,424 of record NC_057807.1, on the reverse strand, counting down.
CTTCTCGAAGATCGAACAACTCACGGAATGAGACATAGGACCATCTCTCGGTTGAGACACGAGATACACATCAAGAGGGGTGGAGTGGAGCAGGTGACGAGGTTCACTAGGTAGACAACAATTCCACACCTAACGAGGTGGTAAACGATTGCCAACGTAGCGAGGAGTTGAGTTGCCATGATACCATAACGATGCACCTTAGGGAAGGTGACTCCTAGAAATATCCCCTTAAGTGGCAAAAAGAATTACTTTTGATTCAAAGATCATTGAAACTCTTTATACCAGCCTAAGGCAATCACAAGCGATCATTTGGAGGGGGTCGGTAGAATGGCATACTCGGACTTGGATGATGTGGATTACCTTGTTGAAGACAACGTAATGGATGAACTTGCTTATCACCGGGAATGGAAGAGACCCATGGTAGAATGGCACATCGGTGGTGCAAGCTGGGAACAAAATGCAAATGCTGGGAATGATTCTGGTAATTGGGGAAGAACCCAACAAAAGAGAGTGAATTCACCGTTTGAAAAGATCATAGCATTGCCGAGGAAACTGAGAGCAAACCCAGTTAGTGCCGATGATAACACCTAGCGCTTGTGCGTGCTCTCAAGAACTTGAGCATTTCCATATTCATCAAGGTTTTACCAACATCCGTGTCAAGGATCCTGGCAACACAACTTGCTACCATGATGAATGATGATGGATGATGCAGATGCAAAGGAAGATAACACCTTCTCAAATTTCACCCCTGGCGGGGCCAAGGAGATAAAATCTGGATGATCGACCGAGAGACATTTAGCACTCCGCTTCTAATGTTCTCCTTGATGTGCTAGCGTAACCCATTCATAGATATGGTTTGATATCTAGAACATCAAGTAAAAGGTCGGACTTCGGGATCTCAAAATCCATAGGGGCAACTAGGGAGTAAATCCTACGAAATCCCTATGGGGAGGTGGCCAACTTCATCAATCAAGATATTATAATAACAGGTCTTCCGGCTGGGTGTGTTGGCCACGACATCCACTTTACCGGTTATTGCGCGACCAATATTATAGTTCTTGGGGAAATGTTCCAACCATCATATCTGCCTGAGATTCAGATCTGGTTGGTGTCAGAATATTCCAGACCCATCGAGTCTAGGAAGAAAAATGAAGGTTTGCAACACAAATCGACGAGATGACGTTGCGGGATTCTCGGGAGATGAACTACGATAGCAAGCTCCAAAACATGAGCTGGTTCTGCTACAGACATGTGAACACGTTGTCCCAGACAAGCATGACCACATAGTAGTCTTATAATAAAACACTACCGAGTTCAGGAGGGGGAACCATCAACGAGGGTATCGAAGTCCTTACATAAGTCCGGATTAGCTCTTATGAAGGAACTCCTTCTCCTTGAACAAATCAACCAGTGGCTTGGTGTGCTAGGGATACATATAGATTGAAGGTTGCAAGTCTTCAAACCACAGCATTCTTTGCACGTGTGCATGACTGATTTGGAATGATTCCAAAGAAAGCAACATTGACTTTCTCGAATCCACGGCGGCAACTTGCATCAGATGCACATGAATTAAAGGAAGTCACTACCTTCATCCAAACATATGCTTCATGAGCTAGCATGAACAAATGCTTTCAAAAATTTCCAACACTAGCTTAATGCTCAACAAAATCATGGAGGAGATAAGGATGTTGTCAATGGGCTCAACGACAATTCATTCGGGTTTCCTTTTAAAAGGAATTCCATAGTTAAGTGAACACGGTGATAGCATTGGTCAGACCAAAGATGTAATGGTGTATGCTCGAGGGATCAACCACGAATAAGACAACATTACGAGCATCGTTGGTACTGATTTGATTTGACGATGGCCCACACTCAAATCAAAGGATTGATAAGACAATAGGTCCAACAACTGATCACAGGGACCAATCGATGAAGATATCATCTTTCTTCAACACACACTACACAAGAATATCCCTTTGGAACGAACTAAGTCAGACAAGCTTTTATCTTCCAACTCTCCAAGTTGTTGTCCAGCTTAACCAACTAGCTCAGGGATATCTAACACCGATTCTTGGAAAGAAGGTGGTTCATAAGAAACCAACTTGATCACGGGCTCAACATAACGGTCAGGTGGCGACCTGGTGATACTTCCGAGAAGACATTCAGAAAATCACGAACCACCGGTATGTTACTAAGCTCGAGAACAATCTCGCTTTTGAGGGCAAGACGATATGATCAAATGAGTGAGGACTTGACAAGATCCTAACTTATCAATCGAAGGGTGCACCGAAATAAGGACTAGGTAGCACGATCAGTCTTAGAAGGATGATTCAAAAACCAACACGCTAAGAATGAAATTATTATCCTTTAGCTACCAAGCAACGAGGTTGCTGGGAGTATTGATTTCACACACCACGACTCACTTGTCGGCATTCCGGTTACGACAACACGAAACCGAGGAATGAGTAATGATGGCGAGAGTATCACTGTACCAAGAGTTCATAGGATGGTGTGCAATTCCTATAACAATCCCGATATAAAGATGGTAATACTTCAGGGTAGAACAGAATCAAAAGCTGGATTAGCAATTTGATCTGTGGAGCACAACTTCTTTGACCCAATCCTGGATATGGAAGAGGTACTGGAGTTTGTTTCTCCTATCATTCCGCAATAGGATGGCTTGATGGACCAGAAGAGTAATAGGCATCGACGAACGAATGCACGCATACTCTTGACTATCAATTGATAAACGAGGGTCAGAAGACAACTAAAGAGGGACAACTCAAAGGAACATACGATTTTCTGAGTTGTGGATGCATGGTTTAGCATGTCGAACGAAGTTCAACATATTTCTTCCAGATAACCCATGCAGAACGGTAGAACTGGCAGAGCCACAATATATAATGGAGAACTCATCAAGAATAATCCTGTTGTGATATTTCAGTTCAACGAGGAACTTCTGCCATAAATAGTTCATGGTATTTGGAAGAAGAAGATACCACGGACTTCAAGGACTATCGCAAAGGTTACTAATATCCTGAAGGCACTAGCAATTACTATCAACATGAAGTAGGTGGAGTGAATCTCGGGTTCAAGAACCCAGGAACAGAATACCTATTACTAAGTAGCATCACGGAATGCTTTCGAGGATAAAGGCCAGAATCATCACACTGGGACACCAATCATGGCTAAATTACTAGGTGATCCCCTAAGACACCTAGGGTCATAATAATAGCTCCAACATATATGTCAGGGCAATAAATTACCTCAACTCAACAATTAGTGTGATTGAGCTGGCATAAAGGAACATCGAAACCAGAGGGAAAGAATTTTGCAAATTGCTTCAAACTATTTAGAAACCTGGGATGACTCGGACAGCATAACGGCTGTAAATGCTCAGAAAAGATTTGAGACATTCACAAAATGGTGGCATAACCACTCAGAAGCACGATATCAAGGTTTCGAGATCAACAACTAACATACGGAAGTAGTAGAAACTGAACTCAAGCTTAAATCCAACAATCTTATAAGTCTACGGATTAGTAACACGTGATCCTGATAGAAAGAAGAGAAAGCCTAGTTCTTAATCCCCGTAGAAGAGAAGATGATGACTCAGATCAGAAGGCCATGAGGTATAAGGAGTAAAAAGAGCCTTACGTTCCATCCCACAATCAATTCCCTTATATAACTAAAGAATTTCTAGACTCAACTTCGACCAGTTTGGCTTGGTAATCCTACAGGCAGTCAAGCTCTGATACCAATGCTGTCAGGACCCCGACTCGATGTCACATCGATCTAGCCTGTAGCACCTCATATCACTTTGCGGCCTCACGCACGGTATCCCCACGGGTGTCGCCTTACCTTTGCCCGGGACCGTTTGCGCCTTTTGGCTCACGTATATGATAGTGTCGCTAGCATCCATATGATAAGGAGCCCGGGCTGACATGACTAGTCATAAACCCAAAGTGGCACAGACTTACAGGGACAGGCATCCATGACCCAGCATCGAACGTGTCGGTCATCAGCGAGTGAATCCAGGCTGTAGCACTGGGCTAGCAGGACTCCGGTGAACCGGGCTGTAGCGGGCTAACAGGACTCCGGTATTCATCGCGTGACATTTCCCCGAAGGGACAGACACAGGAACGAAGAAGGACACATGCCGGCCAGCCTAAGTGTTCCGGAGTAGTAGCAAGCTACCATGGCTCAGTGGAAACACTAGGAGACATTTCCCGGTAAGAGAGGCTACTAAAGATAAACAACTAGATAGTCAGGTCCCACACATACCAAGCATTTCAATAACATACACACAATATGCTCGATATGTGCAATACAACATGGCATCACAAAATGACTCTACGACTCAAGTAGTTTATTCAATAGGCTCCGAGGAGCGAGACATTACAAACATGGGTCTCATGACCCTACGGTCAGCGCTGTCCACGGCCTCCAGTAGGCTACAAACACCAGAAACTACTTGCAACTCCTGGACAGAGGACAAGGGTGATTAAGAAGCCGAGAGGGTCCATTGGTTTCGGGCCCAATGCGTGGTAGTAGCTGAATCATGGATCACAAACACAGAACTCAGTTCCTGAGGACGGCTGCAATGAGACAACCCACCATGTACTCCTACATGGCCTCTCACCGCTACCTTTTACCAAATCGTGTTCACACACTTAGCTCACACATAGTAGGACATGTTCACACACCTCTGATTCATCCCCGATGAATCAGACCTGACTCAACTCTAAGCAGTAGCAGGCATGACAAACAAGCATGAATGAGTAGGCACATCAGGGCTCAAACAACTCCTACTCATGCTAGTGGTTTCATCTATTTACTGTGGCAATGACAGGTCATGCAAAGGATAAAGGGGTTCAGCTACCGCAGCAAGTAACAGTTGAATCGTTGTTGTCCTAATGCAGTAAAAGAGAGCAGGAGCGAGAGAGTGGGATTGTATCGGAATGAACAAGGGGGTTTTGCTTGCCTGGCACTTCTGAAGATAACATTGAGTCTTCATCAGTGTCAACGATCACATCATCGGTATCACGTCTATCGAGAGGGGACAAATACCGGCAACACAGAAAAAACACGATCAATGCAATGCACAATATGATGCATGCTATGACATGGCAATATGAATGTGTTTTGGGCTAATGCACCTAAAACCAGATTAAATGAAGTTGGTTTGAATCCAAGATTCAAATTCAAACTCCATATGTGGTTATTTAATGCCATTTAATTGATTTGTGCTAAACAGCAGCTATAAGTTGTTCTAACATGCATGAAAATGGTACATATGGATTCCTTGAATTTTTCTGATAATTTTTCATATATAAATTATTTAATTTGGAGTTACGGTTAATTTTCTATGATTTATTGAAGTTTTAGGCATTTTCTGGAATTTCCTGAATATAATTAAATCCAGAAAATACTTATTGCGTCAGCCCCACGTCATAGTGACGTCAGCAGGGTCAACTGGGCGGTCCAGGTTAAACCTGACGTGTGGGGTCCACACGTCAGTGACTCAGGGGCTAATCCCGCGTTGACCCGGGCTTTGACCCGCTACGGGGCCCACTGTCAGTGTCACGGGGTTAGTTTAACAGGGTCATTAGTGCTAATTAGGCGTGCCACGTCGGCAGTCGCCGGAGTGTCGCCGGCGACGACCACGGCCGACAGCGGAGGTGCACCGTGCGCTCGCTACGGAGCACCATTTGACGTGTGGTTTGCTCCTACGGGTTCCTGGGAGGAAGGCGCATCTAAAGAGGCAAGTGACAGCAGCTGGGGTGGCCGGAGCTGCCGGCGGCGAGCTCCTTTGCGGCTGCCGGAGTTCGGGCAATCTCGGGGTCGGGGTTAGGGAGCACGGCAGGAGGAGCTGGGGCGTGCTACGGACTCCTGAGGTCACGATGAGCACGTCAGTGGGCTCGGATACGAGCTGGGGTGGCTGTGGCCACGGCCACGCCATGGCCGGCGGCGAGAGATTCTCGGGCAAAGTGGTGGGGCTAGCTAGGGAGGGAGGTGGGGCACGGGGAGAGGGGGAATCGGGTTGAGGGCTCACCGCGGTTCTTCTGGTGCTGCTGGCGAGGCAGGGGAGGCACGGGGTCCGGCGAATCGGCGGCGGCGGTCCTCGGTGGCCGAGGAGGGGAAAAGCGTCGGGACGGCGCTTCGGGGCTTCTCCGGTCGCGTGAGTCGACGGGGAGGTCGTGGGAGGCACTGCGGAGCTCAGGAGCACGTCGGGGAGGAGAGGGGGTGGCGGTGGCCATGGGTACGGCGATGATGACGGCGAGCTCCGCTCGGTGGTGTGCGCGAGAGGGAAGCAGAGGAGGGAACGGGGTCCAGGGGAAGAGAGGGGAGGCGCAGGGGCGAGGGGGGGAGTGCGTGGCTTCACCAGGGCGTCGAGAGGGAGTCGGGGAGGCTGCCACGGCGAAGCAGGAGGTGGCCGGCGCTCTTCGGGCGCGCGCCACGCCTCGCCTCTGCCTACTGGCAGAGGAAGAAGAGGACAAGGGGGGAAGGAGGTGGGCTGGGCCGCGCAGGTGGGCTGCACAGGGGGGGCTGGGCCAGCACAGGTGAGCGCCAGGTAGTACCTTCTCTTTTCTTTTTATTTACTGTTTTCTATTTTTGTTCTGTTTGTTTTGAATTTGGTTTTGAAACCAATTCAATTTATTTTGCTTCTGACAATATTTTTAGGAGCTAAAAGGATTAAAACAATGCTCCACGAAAATATTTCAGAATTATTGGACCTATATTTATTTAATAGTAGATATAAATCCAATTCAAATAATTATTGATTTAATTCAAATGCCCAAATTAAATGTTTCTGAGACACCAAAAATATTGGTTTGGATTTTACCTCTTGCCAATATTTCCAGAGGATAACAGGAACATTTTCTTGGACTTATTTGAAGCGATTTTATCTTGATCATTTTTAAAAGGATTCTGAGGCTTTAAAAATTCCCCAATTCAAATTTCATTTGAATTTAAACATGATGCTCACATGAGGTCTAGCCTAGTGCATTACCAGAAGCTAGGGATGTGACAACATGGCATGAAGATGTGATTTTGTTTGAGCTAATGCAACTAGTAATCATTTGGTTTGAAATCCATTTGAACCCAAAAGCTCAAATGCACTTCCAAAGTAGGCTCTTATATTTTCCATAATGTGTTTTCCCATATTCAGCATGTATAAGTTGGTTTGTCATGCATGAAACTAGTACAGATGGAAAGATTGCATTTTTCTGATAATTTTTCATATATAAATTATTTTAATCTGAGCTACGGTTGAATTGTTATGAATTCTTGAAGTTTAAATCAATTTCTGGAATTTCCTGAATTATTTTAATTCCAGAAAATATATAATTGCGTCAGCATGACGTCAGCACGACGTCAGCAGTCAACTGCGGCTGACTGGGGTCAAAGCTGACGTGTGGGGTCCACACGTCAGTGACAGGGGGGTTTAACCGAGGTTAGTTTAATCCTAATTAAAAGTTAGTGGCGCTGGGGCCCACTGTCAGTGTCAGGGGGGTTAGTTAACGGTGATTAGCACTAAGCTAATCACCTGGCCGACGGGGCCCACCCGTCAGGCCGGCGAGGTCATCGGCGGTGACCTCTGGACGCGGCGGCGTCCGCGATACCGGCCACGGGGATGGCGTTGGAGAGCACCGGGGCGTAGCCCGGGCTCTCGCACACCTGGAGGGGCAGGTGGGAGGAGCTGGGGAGGCCGGAGCTCACCGGAGCAAAGCTCGCGGTGGCGGCCGGAGCTCGGCTTCGGTCGGGAACGGGCTGCGGGGCACGGGGAGGCCACCTGAGGGGCTCGGCGGCACCCTCGTGGCACCGGGAGCACGATAGGGTGCTTGGTTTGGGCGGAGGCGGGCCGAGACGACGACGGCGACATGGACGGCGGCGAGAAGCTTCGGCCGTGGTGGGGAGGAGGGCTACGGCGAGCGGCCAGCGAAATGGAGAGAGGGGAACGGTGGCGGAGCTCACCGCGGTTGCAGCGGGCGTCGAAGTGGGCTCGGGGACGTCCTGCGCGCGGCGAATCGACGGCGGTGGTGGTCGGAGCCCGAGGTGGAAGACGATGGCGACGGCGGCTCCACAGGGCGTCCGGCGTCTTGTGGCTTGACGGAGAGCTTCAGGGCGAGGGCGGAGCTCCTGCGCGTGTCGGGGAGGCGAGGGGAGGTTGTGGCGGCGGCTATGGCGAACGGCGGCGACCGGCGCGTTCGGACACGAGAGAGAGTGAGCGAGGGAGAGGAGAGGAAGAATCGGGGGAGAGTGAGAGGGTACGGGGGGGCGTGGCGACGTCCGGGCGTTCCAGGGCGACGAGGAGGGCACCAGGCAAGCAGGGAGGCTGGTGGCGTGGCGCGGTGGCGCGCGCGCGCACCGGGCACGCTCCCCTCCCTCTGTCGAGGACGAAGACGACAGAGGAGGAGGCGGGCTGGGCCGCCTGCTAGCTGGGCCGGCCTGCTGCTGCTGGGCTGCACAGGGAGGAGGCCCAGGTAAGTCTCCCTCTTTTATTTTTGTTTTCTAATTTTTCTGACATTTGTTTTGATTTAATTAAAATATTAAATCATTTAATTACCTTATGCCAATTTTTGCAAGAGCTAGCTATATTATTCCAGAGCTCCCCAACAGGTGGCATAATTTTTGGACATATATTAATATATATAACTAATATATTTCCAATGCAAATATTTATGCATTAATTCCAAATGCCCAAAATAAATACCTATGAGCTCTTAAAAATATTGGTTTGATTTTTATCTCTGTCCAATATTTTCAGAGAGCAACATGAGCATTTTCTTGGACCCTTTTGGAGAAATTTTTATTTGGGTCATTTTCAAAAATGATTCTGAGGGTTCCACCAATCCTCATTTCAAATTTAAATGAAAATTTAAACATGATGCACAAATGACTAGCTAGTCTAGGTCATACCAGACTAGGGATGTGACAACTCGCCCCCACTTGAAAGAATCTCGTCCCGAGATTCAGGGGTTGACGGAAAGAAAGTGGGGTACTCCAGTCGAAGACGATCTTCTCGCTCCCAAGTAGCTTCTCTCTCGGAATGATGAGACCACTGAACTTTGAGAAACTTGATGTTCTGACGTCGGGTAACACGCTCGGCTTGATCAAGAATGCGAACCGGGTACTCTCGGTATGTCAGGTTATCTTGGAGATCAAGCGTTTCGTGGTCCACTCCGCGGATGGGATCCGAGAAGCAACACCTGAGTTGAGAGACGTGGAAGACATCATGAACTCGAGAAAGATGTGGGGGTAGTTCCAATTGGTAGGCAACCTCTCCTTGTTTAGCGAGAATACGAAAAGGACCAATGTAACGAGGAGCCAACTTGCCCTTGATACCGAAACGATGGGTACTCTTCAAAGGAGTAACCCGAAGGTAAGCTTGGTCGCCAATTTCATAAGTCATATCCTTATGATGATGATCGTACTGGCTTTTCTGACGAGACTGGGCTGTTTTCAAATTCTCACGAATGATGCGAACTTGCTCTTCTGCCTCCTGGATCATGTCCGGTCCAAAGAATTGTCTTTCACCGGTTTCTGACTAGTTCAAAGGTGTTCGACATCTTCGTCCATAGAGAACCTCAAAAGGAGCTTTCTTGAGGCTGGATTGATAGCTATTGTTTTAAGCAAACTCGGCAAAAGGAAGACATTTCTCCCAATCCATACCGAATGAGATAATGCAAGCTCTAAGCATGTCTTCGAGAATTTGATTGACCCGTTCCACCTGACCACTCGACTGAGGGTGGAAAGCGGTACTGAAGGAAAGATGGGTTCCCATGGCGGTTTGGAAACTCTCCCAGAAATGAGAAGTGAAAAGACTGCCACGATCTGAATTGATCTCCAGTGGAACACCATGGAGTGATACTATTCGAGAAATGTATAAGTCAGCAAGGTATGATCAAATCAACTTTCCTATGAAGTGCAACCTGGATCGTGAAGATTGTGTTAGGTCGCATTCCCCATCGTCTTACTCTACACTTGAATCTCGGGTCGAGATTCTTGTTTAGTGGGGGTGAGTTGTCACATCCCTAGTTCTGGCCTGACCTATGCTTGCTTCCATCTGTGCATCATGTTTAAATTTTTGAAACTTGAACTGAGGAAATTGGAAGCCTCAAAACCCTAAATAAAAGAAGGGCAAAAACCCTAAAAATCTCATTCATTGTTCCAAAATGCTCTTCTTAAATGTTTGATAATTTTTGGCAAGGGTTCTGGTCCCAACCAAAATATTGAACATTTTTAAGGATTTATTTTTGGGACTTTGAATTTAATTCATTAGCTATTTGAATTTGAATTATATTCATATAATTAGAATATAATTTCAAATATCCCTGAAATATTTTATGAGCTTTTGGAAAAGTCCATCTAGCAAAATAAAAATATTCAGAGGAGTTTTTGGCATTGTTTGAATTATTTTAAATTCAAAACAGTGGCAAAATAAATTGAAAAAAAAACAAAACAGAAGAAAAGTAAAACAGAGCAGAACTTACCTCAGCCTACCTGGCAGCCCAGCCGGCCCAGCTCCTCCAGCGGCCCAGCCCACCGCCGCTTTTCCCCCTGTCGTCTTCCTCCCCTCGCACCGAAGCAGCTCGGTGGCGAGCGCCGACGCCGCCCCGGCCACCTCCTGCTTCCCCGGCCCTCCTAGCAACGCCACGACGACGCCCCGTGTCCCCTCTCTCTTTTCCCTCACCCGCTGCATCCCCTCTCCCTCCTCTGTCTCTCTCCCTCGCTCATCCCCGGACGCACCCGAGACCGCCGACGAGCACCACCGGAGCCACCAGCATCCCCACGCCCAGCCAGTTAGGCCACGAGCTCCGCCTTGGATCCGGGAAGCTCTACCACGACGCACACGACGTCGGGTGCCCTGAAGCCACGCCATCACCGCCATCTTCATCGCCACGGCCGGCGATCTCCGCCGTTCGATTCGCAGCACCGAAGACGCCCCCGAGCCCGCTAACCTACCCTGCCGCGTCCCTGTGAGCTCCTGCTCCTTTCCCCCCTTGCTCACCCCTCCATTCCCGTCCCCTAGCCCCGTCCTCCGACCACGGCCGAGCTTGCCGCCGCTGTGCCATGTCGTTGCCGTGGCCACAGTCGCCCCCGCCCATTTTTGAGCGTGTCTCCATGCTCACCGAGCTCCTAGGAGCCGAACGCGTCCAGCACCGGCCCCTGCCGTGCACCGTAGCTCCTTCTCCCCTCCCAGCCGAACTCCGGTCGCCGCCAAAGCTCGTCGCCGGCGAGATTCCGGCTGCCCCGTGACCACCCGTCTGGTCCATTAGATGCGCGAGTGCAAGAGCTCCTCCCCGGTGCGCTCAGCACGCCAAACCATCGCCCCTAGATCAAATCCGAGCCGCGCCGCCGTGCGGAATGGTCGCCGCCGGCGATACTCCGGCGACTGCCGACGTGGCACGCTTAATTAGTGTTAATGATCCACCTAATTAACCCCTAGAGCCACTGACAGTGGGACCCACATAATTAAGTTACCGGCTAACCAAAATAGTTAGATTAATTAATAAAATGTGTGGACCCACGCGTCAGCATTGACCCGCTGACGTGGCCGTTGACCTGGTCCCACCCGTCAGCCACACAAACCAACACTGTGTCACTGACCAGTGGACCCCACTGGTCAGGTTTGACCTGGACCTGCCTAGTTGACCTGCTGACATCAGCATGACCTAGTGCTGACGCAATAAATCATTTTCTGGAATTATTTTAATTCAGGAAATTCAGAAAATGCCCTAAACTTCAATAAATCATAGAAAATCAACCGTAAGTCAGAATGAAATAATTTATATATGAAAAATTATCAGAAAAATTCAAGGAATCCATCTGTACCATTTTCATGCATGTTAGAACAACTTATAGATGCTGTTTAGCACAAATCAATTAAATGGCATTTGAATAATCACATATGGAGTTTGAATTTGAATCTTGTATTCAAACCAACTTCATTTAATCTGTTGCTAATTGCATTAGCTCAAACACATTCATATTGCCATGTCATGAGCATGCATCATATTGTGCATTGCATTGATTGTATTTCTTCTTTGTTGCCGGTATCTGTTCCCTCCCGGTAGACGATGTTCCGACGTTGTGATCGTTGACACTGATGAAGACTCAATGTTATCTTCAGAAGTGCCAGGCAAGCAAAACCCCCTTGTTCATTTCGATACAATCCCACTCTCTCGCTCCTGCTCTCTTTTACTGCATTAGGACAACAACGACATATTTATTACTTGCTGCGGTAGCTGAACCCCTGTATCCTTTGCATGACCTGTCATTGCCACAGTAAATAGATGAAACCCACTAGCATGAGTAGGAGTTGTTTGAGCCCTGATGTGCCTACTCATTCATGCTTATTTGTCATGCCTGCTACTGCTTAGAGTTGAGTCAGGTCTGATTCATCGGGGATGAATCAGAGGTGTGTGAACATGTCCTACTGTGTGTGAGCTAAGTGTGTGAACACGATTTGGTAAAGGTAGCGGTGAGAGGCCATGTAGGAGTACATGGTGGGTTGTCTCATTGCAGCCGTCCTCAGGAACTGAGTTCTGTGTTTGTGATCCATGAACAGTTACTACCACACATTGGGTTCCGGTAACTCGACCCCTCTCGACTTATTAATCAACATGATCTCTGTCCAGGAGTTGCAACTAGTTTCTGGTGTTTGTAGGTAGTGTTAGTAGTCTACCAAGTGGCACCCGATACAGGTGGGCTTGGGACAGACTAGGCACAGTGGCCCGGTGTACCAAGTGGCACCCGGATGGTGGACTTGGGAACCCTGCTCACATCGTTTGGGGCCGTGAGCAACACCCCGGCTGGATCTCCTTGCGGATGGAACCCGAATAGGCGATAAACCTGGACAAGAGACTTGTGTGGTTAGTCAGGTCGTGGCCGACTCCCTCGCCCGGCTTCCGCTTGAAGGTTGCCGAGGTACATGACGTGTACAGGGCGATAAGTGGCGGGAGCATGTGTGAAGAAGTACACCCCTGCAGGGTTATCATTATCTATTCGAATAGCCGGATTCCTCGGATATGGAAACTTGGACCCCTTGCATAGTTCATAGACAAGTGAAAGTGGATACCCTAAAATACGCAAGATAAGCGTGAGTGCTATGGATGGCGTTCTCGTAGGGAGACGAGAGCGGATCCATAGTGGTGTATTGATATGGTGAATATGTGGACTCGTGTGCGCCACCTCAAAAGAGTTGCTTGCGGTCGTAGTTCAGGTTAGCCACTGAGTCAAAGCTGGCTTGCTGCAGTCAAACTCCACCATCCCCTTGTTGATAATGATGCATATGTAGTTAGATCTGATGTAAGTCTTGCTGGGTACATTTGTACTCACGTTGCTTAATTTATGTTTTTGCAGAGAGACTTCAGTCTCACTAGTAGTTCCACGTGGGCTTCGACGTTTAGCATGTTACCTCAGCTACGATCTTGTGCCCTCGGCAGGATCTGGTAGATAGTCAGGCTTCTCAGCCTTTTTCATTTATAGATGTCTGTACTCAGACATGTTAAGCTTCCGCATGTGCTTTGACTTGTATGCTCTGATTGTTGGGTCATGAGACCCATGATTGTAATATCTCGCTCCTCGGAGCCTATTGAATAATAATGCATGAGTTGTAGAGTCATGTTGTAATGCCATGTTGTATTTGCACATATCGAGCATATTGTGTGTATGTTATTGAAATGCTTGGTATGTGTGGGATCTGACAATCTAGCTGTTTATCTTTAGTAGCCTCTCTTACCGGGAAATGTCTCCTAGTGTTTCCACCGAGCCATGGTAGCTTGCTACTGCTCCGGAACACTTAGGCTGGCCAGCATGTGTCCTTCTTCGTTCCTGTGTCTGTCCCTTCGGGGAAATGTCACGCGATGAATACCGGAGTCCTGTTAGCCCGCTACAGCCCGGTTCACCGGAGTCCTGCTAGCCCAGTTCTACAGCCTGGATTCACTCGCTGATGACCGACACGTTCGATGCTGGGTCATGGATGCCTGTCCCTATAAGTCTGTGCCACTTTGGGTTTACGACTAGCCATGTCAGCCCGGGCTCCTTATCATATGGATGCTAGCGACACTGTCATATACGTGTGCCAAAAGGCGCAAACGGTCCCGGGCAAAGGTAAGGCGACACCCGTGGGAATATCGTGCGTGAGGCCGCAAAGTGATATGAGGTGTTACATGCTAGATCGATGTGGCATTGAGTCAGGGTCCTGACATTCTTAAACAGTTTATAGTTTGCATCAAAGGATTCATCAATGATAATAGGGTTAGCGCAAGTGAAACCAGATAAGGTGGATGGATCTACTGAAGATTCCTTTGCAGCAACCCATGTGGTTTTGGGGTACTGCTCAGTCTTCCAGTATGACCCATCAACATTCATTTTCCTCTCGAACCCAATACCCTCTTTTCTAGGGTTTCGGTTCAGAATCTGCTTTTTGAGGACATCACATAATGTCTGATGCCCTTTGAGGCTTTTGTACGTCCCTGTCTCAATCAGCGTTTTCAACCTGGCATTCTCATCAGCAATAGTAGTGGTATCCTCAACAGAAGGGGTTAGTTACCACATCAGCAGTTGAAGATATTGCAACAATGGCAGTAGAGCATCCAGCAATAGAAACAGCGTTATCAAGCTCAATGCATTTTAAACATGGTGGTTCAAATCCTTCCTGAGCGGGACTGATCTATTGAGCGCGAAGTGACTCGTTCTCCTTTTGAAGATCTTCATGATCCAATCTCAATTTCTCAAGTTCCTGCTTCCTTTGAAGATAATCATAGGAAAGCTTTTCATGAGATGTTGAGAGGGTTTCATGACGACCTTCAAGTTCCTGGTACTTAACATGAAGATTTTTATGTCTTCAATTAAGGATTGAGTCTTAATCATTTCCGCGTCCAACAGATCATCGCTTTTGTCTAACAGTTTTTGAATATGTTCCATAGCTTTCTGTTGTTCAGTTGCAATTTTAGCAAGTTTTTTGTAGCTAGGTTTGGATTCACAATCGGAGTCATCTTCACTTGATGTTTGAAAGTAAGCATCGCGTGAGTTTACCTTGGCACCGCATGCCATGAAGCAGTAAGTGGGAGCGGAATTGTCCTTGTCACAGGCATCAACGTTGGTCATGGATACATTGTCTTCAGTGTTGAAGATGGACTTGGCAACGTAGGCTGAAGCTAAAGCCAGACTTGCAACGCCAGAGTCAGGCTCCTCCTCAGACTCCACCACTTCTGCCTCCTTAGAAGCAGACTCCTCCTCTGAATCCATTTCCTTGCCAACAAAAGCACGAGCCTTGCCAGACGAACTTTTCTTGTGTGATGAAAACTTGGAAGAGGACTTGGAAGAAGATTTTGAGTATTTCTTCTTCTTCTTGTCATCAGAATCATATTCCTTGCTCTTCTTCTTTTTATTCTCATTGTCCCACTGTGGACACTCAGAGATGTAGTGACCAGGTTTCTTGCACTTGTGATAGGTTCTCTTCTTGTGGTCATTGGAAGAAGCTTCATCATTTCTTGAACTAGATCGTGAAGACTTTCTAAAGCCTTTCTTCTTAGTGAACTTCTGGAACTTCTTCACAAGCATAGCAAGCTCCTTTCCAAGATCTTCAGCTTCACCGGAACTGCAGTCAGATTCTTCTTTAGATGAGGAAACAGCCTTTGCCTTCAAAGCGCGAGTTCGGCCATAGTTGGGACCATAGATATCTCTTTTCTCAGATAGCTGGAACTCATGTGTGTTGAGCCTCTCAAGTATGTCAGATGGATCGAGTGTCTTGAAGTCAGGGCGTTCTTGATTCATAAGAGCTAGAGTGTCAAATGAGCTGTCTAGAGATCTCAGAAGTGTCTTGACGATTTCATGCTTGGTGATCTCAGTGGCGCCGAGAGCTTGAAGCTCATTTGTGATGTTAGTGAGACGATCAAACATGAGCTGGACATTTTCATTGTCATTTCTCTTGAAGCGGTTGAAGAGGTTGCGTAGGACACTGATTCTTTGATCTCTCTGAGTTGAAACGCCTTCATTGACCTTGTAGAGCCAGTCCCAGACTAGCTTCGACATTTCCAAGGCACTCACACGGCCATACTGCCCTTTGGTCAGATGACCACAGATGATGTTCTTTGAAGTAGAATCGAGTTGAATGAACTTCTTGACATCAGTAGGGTGACACCTTCACCAGTCTTGGGAACGCCGTTCTTGACGACATACCACAGATCAACATCAATGGCTTCAAGATGCATACACATCTTATTCTTCCAGTAGGGATATTCAGTGCCAACGAAGACAGGACACACAGTGGAGACTTTGATTATCTCTGTAGTCGACATAGCTAAAACTCCAGGTGGTTAAACCGAATCACACAGAACAAGGGAGTACCTTGCTCTGATACCAATTGAAAGTGCTAGTTATCGACTAGAGGGGGGTGAATAGGCGATTTTTATGAAAGTTTTCAAAACATGAGAGTTTCGAAGACAAACATGAAAACCGGACCTATAAACATGTAGCGGAAGATGAACTACACTAGACACACCATAGTCAAACAAGTATGAAGCTAAAGCATGATGACTGATAGAATCTAGGTAGTAGGATCAGGATGGAAGATAGTATGAAGCCAATCAGAACAAGTAGTCACACAGTGAAGTCAAGCAGGCAGAGCAATCAGGCAATGACTTCACAAAGACAAACTGTAAGTAAGGAGAGTAAGAGATAGAACCAGTGTGTTCCGAAGACAAGGATTTGTTTGACCAGTTCCAATTGTTGTGACAACTGTATGTCTGGTTAGGGAGGCTGAGATTGAACTCGGAAGACCGTGTCTTCACCTTATTCCCCTTGAGCTAAGGACACACAGTCCTCGCCCAATCATTCTGGTATGTCTTCAAGGTAGACTTCTAAACCTTCACAGAATTCGTTCACCGGCGATCCACAATTACTCTTGGATGCTCAAAACACGACGCCTAAGCGGCTGGAGGATTCACAGTCCTCAAGTGTAACAAGTCTTCAGATAACGCGGACAGAAAGACTTCAGTGATGCCAAACACTCTTTGGGCTCTCTGTGTTTTGGGCTTTGTCCTCACAGGGATTTCTCTCTCAAACTCTTTGGAGGTGGGTTGCTCTCAACGACAAAAGTCGTGTACTAACTCTAAGCAGCCACCAATTTATGGTGTAGGGGGTGGGCTATTTATAGCCACTGGGCAACCCGACCTGATTTGTCTGAAATGACCCTGGGTCACTAAGGAACTGACACGTGTCACAACGGTCATATTTCAAACACACGCGACAGCTTCACTTGGGCTACAAGTAAAGCTGACTTATCCGACTCTGGATAAGATTTTCTCTCATTGCCTTCGCTCGAGGACATAGGATTTTGGTTGAGCATCACTAAAGTCACTCTGACTTTGTTCACTTGGACCCCACTTAACAGTACGGTGGTTCCTACGACTCAACAAAGAAGAAAAGAAACAACAAAACTACTAAGTCTTCGCGCTCCATAGTCTTCACTCAATGTCTTCTTCTGTCATAGTCTTCAGTGTGAATGTCTTCACGTACCACCATTATCTTCAATGTCTTCATACATTTTTAGGGGTCATCTCCGGGAGGTAAACCGAATTAAGGAGGGACTACTACCTGTGTTATCCTGCAATTCTCACAAACACATTAGTCCCTCAACCACTTTTGTCGTCAATACTCCAAAACCAAACTGGGGGTGGCACTAGATGCACTTACACTATTTTTTAAAACTTGGCCACAATAACCATGGGCTACATATTTACTATAGTTACCATTTCCCTCCTACAAGCCGTAGAAACAATGGTCCTTCTATGGGTCATAGAAATAATGGGCCTTATACGGGACGTAGACACAATGGGCCTTCTATGGGTCGTATCATCAATGGGCCTTCTACGGGCCGTATGATCGGTTGGCCAAACATGGGCCAATAACAGACCGCATTATGGCCGTAAACGAGCTAAAGTTGGAATCGTCCGTTCATGGGCCCATAACGGGTCGTCGTTAATCGGCCGTATTTGATGACGCTATGAAAACGGCCCAACGTATTAACATGCCACAAATGGGCCGACTGTAACCTCGGGCTGAATTTGGCCCACAAGCAGAAAATGACAGTAACGGGCTGTAAGTAAACGAATGATGGAAATGAGCCCAAGAATAAATGGGCCCTGAGAATGCCGAAAGATAACATGGGATGGAAATGGCCCAACGGAATAACTGGTCGTCAATGGGTTTAAAGTGATACACTGTTCATTACGGGCCAGTTTCAACACGAGCCATTAATGGGTATGAAGCGATACACTATTCATTATGGGCCAGTTTCACCACGGGCCTTTAATGGGCCAAGAGTTACAAAGGGCCTCATATGGGTCCAAAGACGTCATGGGCCATACATGGGCTAGAAGTTAAAATGGGCTGGAATCATATTGGACGGCCCAGATGACGCTACTGGGCCTAATTCGAATAGGTCATAACGGGCCCTGGGTTAACGGGCTATAAATGGGCTATATGCGAACATGCCGTTAACAAGCTTTCCATGGGCCGGCCCGCCACCTTTTGACCAAGTCAAACGGGTCGGCCTTTTCACATGAATGGGCCTCTGTTGGGCCATGCCACGTGTCGACGTATCATAGGCGCCTTCTGTCCAATGAGTGGATGACATTTGTCCCAATGGTGAACTGACACGTGTTTCCTCCAGCCAATGATGATTTTACAGGTGGAAAATCCCCATTGGTCGGGGCTGTTAACGGGTTATCGGATCCAAAACCGGACCCCATAGCTTAACAGTGTTCCGTTACGGTGGATGCCACGTGTCGGTCACCCTTGATGAAAGCACTTCTATGACGCGCGATTTATCGTCATGGAAATGGACATTTCCGTGATGATAATTTTGGTAATGTCATGGAACTCTTCTACGACAGCACATGTATGACTATCTTGATTCTGTCATAAAATCGTAATGGATGTACATGCATGACAAAAAATGCGACCTACTATGACAAACACGTATCATCACGGAAGTGTATTTTTTTGTAGTGTGATAGTAGCACGATACAAATAGAGATGACAGCAAACTAATATGGATGAAGGCCTTAGGCACGTACCAACCTAAGGAAAACAGCTTATTCATGTAGTCCCATAAGAGATGATAAAGCACTCACTGGAATCACTCAATAGTATATACTTTTGTGCACTTCAAACGTATGGTTGAAATCACTCTTGTTTACCAATGCTGAGATTATATCGAAAGATTATCAAGAACTTCCAGCAGAGTTAAAGCACTGGCTGGGATACAGTTCATTGTATTGTCTTGTGTAGTTCCACTAAAATGTATGATTGCCACAACATGATCCCTATTTGCACAAGTAGGAACTAGGTGAAACCTTCATTAGCTTAGTGAGAAAGGATAGAAAGACATTAGCATATTACTCTAATAGTAGCATCAAATTCATGATGGACAATACGCAAAACATTGCCTCATTGAACCAATGGCAATAAATTGGCATGCAAAACAATAGCACTATTATGTGATGACACTAACAATATTCCCTCCCTGTTCCACCACATGATTCACCTCCATTGACAAACATACACACATACATGATTCAGCATAGGGTGCTACTAAAGATTTGTTTAACTCCGAAAGGAAAATTAGGCAGCAATAAATTAGTGGTACTCAAGTACTCCTAATTAATTAAGTGAGAGAGCAGAAGTGGAAGGGATACCTGGAGGATCGTCTCAAATGTAAGGTAGTCGTTGCTGGAGCCCTTGAATGGCCTCGACTGAGGCCTCTGGCTTCAGCAAGATCACCTTGGCACTGTTTATTCTTCTTCTTCTTCCTCTTCATTCTCGGTTTCTCTTTCTCCTCACTAGTTGGTGAAACCAAGTACATGATTGGCCTTCTATTTCAGAATTAGTTTTGTCAGTGAGGGAGTACAAGTGTACTAGTAAAAAATAGCATTATTTTCTCATGGCAGTCGCAAAATAGAGATGAACACATGCATTAAATATCATTCTTACCTAAAGGAAGGTTATGGTGCCAATACGGATGATGAGGATTGGAACACAGATCTCCCTTTGTGCAGTTCCACCGAAATGAACCAACTATTCCATTCTGACATTCTAGTTAAACAGCACAAAAGTCAAAAATTTTAAGAAGTGTTTTGTGCATTGCACCAAAAGGTCACAACAACAACCAGGTGAAATGGATATCCCTGTTTGCACAAAAAGCTACAGAGGAAACAGTCAGAGTCTCAAACAATTACAGGCAAAAACATTTGGCTAAACTTGTCATGGCTTATAACAGTGTCATGGCTTCATTTTACCAGGGGCATTAGATTAAGAACAGCTAAATATTTCGTATAAGGGCATGGGACAGTGGGTGCACCAGCAGTCCAGCACTATGTACCTAAACATGGGCATGAAGTGGTGATGCATAGTTTGTTACCCCAAGAAACAAACATCCAAGAAACATATCTGGGTTGGTCCCATTTTTGTTCACTCTACCCACCTACTCCTATGTGTAGATAGTAAATCTAGTCCTAGTCATACCACTGTTGTCGGTGTTCTGGGAACGGGGGTCCCCAGACTTGCCTGCCTACGGCCTGCGGCGTGGCTCAAGTGGTGGCCCAGTACGGCCCATCTACATCAGCTCAAGCTCAAGACCCTTGCGAGGGGCCAAGCCTCATAGGGCGGATGACACAAGGCTTCCTCAGGAGCGGCCTCGCCAGTCAGGCTCGCAAGGAGGCGGAGAGATCAAGGCAGGGGTACCTCATGAGGTAACCGTGATGCAAGCCATGACGATCAAGACCAGGCGGGCGCCGGCCTGGGCAGTGTCCTTGTTTCCTCTTTGGTGCAAAGGGGGCAAGCGCAGGCGTGGAGTATCGAGGCATCAAGCAAAGGTTGCCATTCCGATGCAACAAGACCAAGAGCAGCAGAGCGGCAGGACGGAGGTCACCGTGGAGCCCGAGGCGGCATCATCACCGGTGCCTTTGGCAGTCGAAGACCAACTTTAGTCAGGATGACTTGTACTAGATGTTCCCATTAAAAATGGCCGGTTGTTGGCGCCCTTCCCACTCAATATTTGGGAAGAGGACCAGGGCATCTATATATAGGGCTAGCCACCACAGTAGAGAGGGGAACGGATCCGATGAGATCGGAATCTCACCGAGAGCCATAGAGACGGAGCAATTCCTCTCCATACACACCACCACAAGAACACCCCTCGCGAGGCTGTTCTTCCTATGTACTGTTCATCATCAGCCCCTGAGGCAATCCACCACACCACAAACTAGAGTAGGGTATTAAATAACAACAGTGGCCCGAACTAGTATAAACCTTGCGTCCCTTGTGTGGTTCATCGTTTAGCTTAGATTCTCAGCGAGGCGTTCGGACGTGGATCGGTAGGGGAAAGATCTTCGCGTCCACCCCAGAGTTCGAACCTTAAGGGTTTTGCCGGAACCCGATATCCGACAACTGTGTATGACGTTACCCCTATATTTCCCTTTTCGACCAAGAGACTGGTTGGATGACCAGTCTGTACTATTTTCACCCCCTTTCCTTCCTGTTTGTACCAAGTCTGATGTACATACTAAATTCCCCCACCCCCACTTTATTTCTTATTTGAACCAAGTACAAGATTCGACTCCATGAAGTAGCTTTACCTCTAACAATTGAAGAAAAAAATAGGTGACGTTGGACCATCCGATCGAGAGGGGCTGAGAGGTAGAAAATGATGCACATGCAGCAACGTAGCAAGCTGGGGAAGTAGAGCTAAGGCGGTTTCAAAGGAAGATATACCTAAAGGTCATCGGGATGTGGATAGGTGGGCGGCGGGAGGCGGGATCCTCCCACACTAGGGCAACGACAAAGGGATCAAAGGACCTCCCGCGCTGACGCTCGGCCAGAGATAATGGTGCGGCCGGCAGTGGGTCTCCTCCCTCGCTGTCGGCGACGGCCTAAACGCTGCCCCTCCTCCCCTTCACCGGTGGAGGGGGATACGTTCGGATCTGTAACTAGCGGTGAGGATAAAAAGACAGTGTTTTTTGAAGGGAGAAAGACAGTGTTACCACCACTATCTTGTTCAGATCTGGAGAGGATGAGAGTGTGTGAATAGAGCAACCCTAGCAAGCAAGCGTGGAGGCTCCGGCCTATATATACGTAGTGGGGTAGTTTTCCTTTTTCACTCCATCAAAACAATCATTTAAAATTGGGTACTACATGCCAGGTCGCCGTTTTTTTAGTTGTTGATTGGTTTTTGAGATAGCTACCCGCTTGTTCCAAGTGTTGTTACGGTGTGCCGGTCGCACTTTGTATCGTTTAAGTCTGGTACAAGTCCCTCCATTAAATGAACAACCACCCCTCGTATAAATTGTGAACAAGCCCACGGCTAAAAGTACAGGAAACGTAGGTTGCCCCAGTATGCATTATTATTTATATTTTCTACTCCCTCCGTTCCTAAATATAAGTCTTTTTTCTTAGCCAAACCTAAGACAAGAATTTTTTATTAGCAGTGAACCCCACATGTCATAGACACAAAAAGTGTGGCAAGATTCCCTTAGGCAAGCCAAAGTGTGTATAACAACTCGAGCAACTCAAGTTAGGCGGATGTGGCAAGTGTGGGAAAAATAATGTGGCAACATAAGACAAACATAGTCACAATCCAAATAGCCTCGTAATTTTTTATGACATGCATGAACATTTGGTTAGTTAAATTTATAGTCAAAATTTGGCAAGGTGCATCAAATCAACACATGCAAGTATCAAAAGGAAAGTCACGGCATGCATGCATGCATTGTACTCCCTCCATTTCCAAATATAAGTCTTTTTAGAGATTGCAACAAGTGACTACATACGAAGCAAAATGAGTGAATCTACACCCTAAAATATGTCTACATACATCCGTATGTTGTAGTCCATTTGAAATGTCTAAAAAGACTTATATCGAGTGCAGTGCTTTGATGTGTTGCGTAATTAATGTATCGGTAAACGCAAATTATTGAAATATATCGAGTGCAGTGCTTTGATGTGTCACGTCAACTCGTACAAGACTGAGAAGTCTGATTACTACAACGTCCTCTCCCTTGCCGACTGAGCTCCGGTGCCTTAACAGCACCTTCCTTTGGCTGCATGACAGGTGGGCAGCCCACCTATTGGGCCCTCCTGTCGACGCAGAGGCAGGAGCAGTAAGTCCATGAAGCTCCGTCCCTCCCTCGCGCATGAGCGTGGTGTCTGGAAGGACTAGTAGAAGCTTTCGCTACATGCTATCCCTCCCACGCGAGGTGGACGGACATGCAGCAGTGGATTCGATACTGTAGAAGCAGTAGTAGTAACATCATTGTTCGTCTTCTCGAAGAGGTGAAGAGCCAAGTGCAACCCGAACGTGGCAGTTGCGAATGCTCGCGTGGTAGTCTTTGTGTAGGGGTGGGGCGTGGTGTTGCCTTGGAGCATGCATATAGCCAGGCTCTTGCATGAGACAAAATTGCTATTTGAGCCCACTATTGTAGTAGTAGTATTTGCTAGTATAGCCCTGTAAACCTGAAAGGAGTATTTGCCTTTCTAGAGATTTTAACAACTGACTAGACTACACCGCATGCAGTACTCCCTCCCTTCCGTTTTATAGGGCTCAAATCTCAAATCTCATCAACCAAGGCATTTTGTGATTGGAGGAATGTATCTCGTACTTTACAAAACTACCCTAATTAGACTCATGCATTAATTACATAGTTCTCTCATTTTCCTCTCCGCCTTGGTCGCGGTGCACAATATTGAGCACTCCTATATGACTAGCCGCTCTATCTATATGCGAGACATCAAAGCATCCGGGCCCGCGTGCCATCCACCAAATCACAATGAGGTGCTACAGTTGAGACTCATCGGTCACCCCGGTGTGGCCGTCATGACCCGTCATATCACAAAACCCACACCGTTGCCAGAAGTGGTAAAGTGGCCTCGAAGTTGGACTGGACGAAGCAACCATCATTTCACTGGAACGCTCGTTGAAGCCCTTTCTCCCCTTTCTTGAAGAAAACCTCACTTCAGGCTACTCCCTTCTGCCATTTTTGTTCTGTACCGACGAAGGAAAGGTGGGCGAATCACATTATATTGCTATATTTTCATTCCAAGAATCTTCTTTTTGAGAAGCACCGACCGATTCTCACCACCTCTTTTCCCGTTTTCATTGCGATTGTGGTTTCCTTTCGATTGCTTTTTGTTTGTCAGTTCATTGATGGATCCTGGAGCACTAGGCAAAGAGTTGCCGGCGGACAACCCACTAGAGACAGCGATCTCCAAGATGCGAGCACCGACCAACAAGTTGACCATGTTGGCAGGACAACCCATGGAGACGAAGAACTCCAAGAAACAAGCACTGACCAAAGAGTTGACGATGTTGGCGGACAAACTCCTCAAAGAAATTTGGAAGAACAGCAAGGGCCCCACCGTGCCTACCCCAGAAGCTCTAATGGCCACCTATGCGAGGCTCAAGGCCGATTTTGAGGAGATAGTCGCCGTTGAGAAGCAGTATTCCCCTGGCAAGGTGATGGCCCCCATCGAGGACGAGGAGATGGCCCCCGGAGGGATGGGATCCCCCGGTGAGCTACACAAGGTAAAAAATAATGGCTTATTGTTCACGGATATTGTTCATCTCCATCGTCAACCTCCTCCAGCCTCCACGGGCTACTGTTCATCCACCGTCGACCTCCTCCAGCCTACACCTGCGACTGTTCATCCACAGGCTCCTATTCATCCAGCCTCCACCGCGCGCTACTCCACCGGCTACTGTTCAACCACCCCTCTCCACGGACTCTTGTTCAACCACCCCTCCATGGGCTACTGTTCAACCACCCCTCCACCATCTACTGTTCATCCAGCCCTCCACGGGGTCGTCCTGTTCATCCAGCCCTCCACGGGGTCCTGTTCATCCAGCCCCAACCGGCTCGATCGATCGAGGTCCTGTTCATCCAGAGGCAACGCCACGGGTCCTGTTCATCCACTCCCACCGCTCATTGTTCATCCAAACCCCCTGCAACGCTCACTGTTCATCCAGAGAGGCAGCACCGATTGGCTTTAGTTAGCAGCAGTAGCGAAGGAATTGCTCTATCGGGTTCAGTTAATAGCCATCAATTGATCGCTCGGGTTCAGTAACGTGTAGCCTGCAGTGCAATCGCTCGGGTTCAGTTAGAGCCCAACGCCTCGCTCGGGTTTAGTTAGAGCCAACGCCTCGCACACACATGCGTACGTGTACGAGAGAAGCGTGCATCACTCGGCCCCCGACCACCCACCATAACCGGGAACTCCCCGAAATTTTCCTCGCCCTCGCTTCTACCACGGTTTTTTCCGTCATGGACGGCCCAAAGAATGTCATGCAGCTACATCTCCAGCCCGTCTAGGATGAAAAGCCCATTTTCTGTCATGATTTCTTGTCATACAAGTAGGAGCCCACCACATCTATGATGATACCGGGTTTTGTCACAATTATCGTCATAGAAGTGTCATATGTATGACAGGAAAAAAATTCGTTCGGCCCAAAATGTCATGGATGTGTCTTTTTCTCGTAGTGCATGTAGTGCTGGTGTGAGGCAGCCATGTCCGGTAGACCGAACGGCATGCAGAAGTAGCTGTGGGGAGGGGCCCACACAGGCCAACGCGGGACGGCCTGAAGAGCTCCTGAGAATTAGCCCTGTTGAGGCCCGGGATGTTAACGTAGACGCACAGCTTGCCACCGGTGTCAGGGGCGGCAGCTGTACTGGATGATGCGGGGCGACGCTTGCCACGCATGGCTCGCACCTCCTGAAGGTCCTCGATTGCCTTGGTGATGAATTCCTGAGCGCCTGGCGCCTCGCGCCTTGCGCTTTGCTCACGGAAGCGTGCATTGAAGCACGCCTCCACATGGTGCCTGAATGCCTCCCTCGTGACACTCGCCAGGTCATAGGCCCTCCAGACGAGAGCCCTTGAGCCCGTCCTGGGAGGGGCGCCGGGTGCACCTTCCTATGTGAGAGGGAAAGGCACCCCAACAGTGGGCGCGGGGCCTGAGGCACGATCGTCGGGTGCCCCAGCCCCCTGGTATCCCTTAGAAAGGAGCTGCTTCTTCTTGTGGGTGGCCTCAGGAGGTAGGGTGGCACCCTCTCCGTCGGAGTTCTCAACCGCTGCAGCCTGGTAAGCGCGCTCGAGGGAGCACACCGCATCCTTCTTGTTGCAGGCAACCGTGATGATGTCGCCACTTCCCGGCATCTTGAGGACATTGTAGCCATGGTGAGTTGTTGCCATGAACTTAGCGAGGGCCGGATACCTGAGGATGGCCTTGTATGGGAGGCGAATGTGGACGACGTCGAAGTCGATGAGCTTGGTGTGGTAGTTATCGCGCTTGCCGAAGGTGACAGGGAGGCAGATCCGCACTATGGGGATGATGGAGCCATCGGTCACCCCTAAGAAAGGCTTGGTGGGAAAAAGTTGGTCATATGGCACCTGGTGCGTGTCAAACGTCTCGACGGAGAGGACATTGAGCCCCGTGTCACCGTCGATGAGAGTCTTGGTGACGAGGATGTTGCTGATGGTTGGTGAGCAGAGCATTGGAAGCGCGCCCGCGGCGGCCAAGCCCTTGAGCTGTTCTGCAGAGTCGAAGGTGATGGCGTACTTGGACCACCTAAGGGGACACGATGCCTCAAGCTTGGGGAGGGCCGCGTTCACCTCACAAGCGAACTATTTGAAGATGCAATGCTAGGCGGGAGCCTGAGCACCACCCAGGATGCAGGACATGGCACGAGGCTCTTGGAAGCCCCCAGCCCCATCGTCTTGGCATTGGTCATCGTTCCTCCTTGGGGGCAGCAGCAGCGGAGGGAGGCCGACATTGCCCTGAGGACAGTCCTCATGAGGCTAGTCGTGCTAGGGGCCGTCGCGAGGTAGGCACTGCCAGCAGTCCTCACGAGGCTGATTGCACTAGTCCTGGTGAGGGTAGCGGTTGTCCCAGCGGCCACCACCATGGCCTCCTCCGCAGTCGTAGCCACGGTCGTTGCACTCGGGATGGTGGCCAAGGCACCCATCACAGATTGCCTTGAGCTCCTGACAGCCATTGGTGTTGTGGCTGTGGATATTGTGGAAGACGCAGAATGGACGGTTGCCCTTGGAGGACTCGGCGCGGTCGTAGCCATGCTTCACCTCAGGTTCTGCCACGAGTACGGCGGGGCCCTTGCACTTTATGTCCTTAGCCTTGGCCTTCTTGTCCTCAGGATCAACCTCCTGAGGCTCCAAGAGGGATAGGCGACCTTCCTCTGCCCTCGCGCACCTGGCGGCCATGTTGAACATATCCAGGGCCGAGCATAAGTCTTCATGGATGGCGAGTTCCTCCTTCATCTTGATGTCCCGGATGCCATCAGTGAACGCCGAGATGATGGCCTTGCCCGACACCTTTGGGATCTTGAGGCGAATGTTGGTGAAGCGCTGCATGTACTTGCGCAAGGTTTCGCCTGGCTGCTGCTTGATGCGCCTCAGGTTGCCGGCTGCAGGGACGCAGTCACGAGTACCTTGGAATTTGGTGATGAAGCGCTCGCGGAGCTCGTCCCAGGAGGAGATTGACCCCACCGGGAGGTTCAGGACCCAAGAGTGTGCGCCATCCTTGAGGGGCATGGGGACCCAGTTTTCCATGACCTTCTCGTCACCGTTTGCCGCCTCGATGCTTAGCTCTTTGAGCTGGAGGAACTCAGCGGGGTCAGAGTGTCGTCGTAGCGTGGAGGCAAATCCGACTTGAACTTTTCGGGCCAGATGACACGGCGTAGCTCCGGGGTGAAAGCACGACAACCTACCACACTCACAGGGGCCAGCCGCAGGGGAGGAGCCTGTTCTTGACGCCCGTGTGCCGTAGCCTATGGCGGCACGCGGTCTTGACGTGGCGGTGCTGGAAGCGCACACGCTTCTCCTTGGGGTCACTGCACCACCTGGCAGCTTGCCTCATCGCACGATAGCGCCCTGCGCGGTGGGTCGCGCTAGGGTGATTCACACTGGGGCTCGGGGACAATGTCGCGCCGAGGAGGAGGACGTGGTGCGCCGTGGGCTACCTCGTATACCTGGGACGGGGGAGGCAATGAGCGAGATGATGCAGGGGCCTCTCCAGCGGCACTGATGAGCTCAGTGATGCAGTCAAGCCAATCCTCGTGGAAGTCGTTGGCCGAAAGATAGTGCAGAAGCTCGCGTGCCATGAGTAGCACCGCCTGTGCGTTGGCCGGCCCGTGACGTGCATGAGAAGACGAAGAAACAGCTGGGGCAAGTGACAGAATTGTGGTGCGACCATCACACCGCATGGAAGGCGGCAGTGACGAGTCCTGTTGCTCTTGGGCCGCGGGACCGGTGGCGGCGTGGGCCGCAGGACGCGGGCGCCGTCTGAGCGATCTTAGCGTCCCGGCGTTCGGCACAGGCATGGCGAGCATTGACCATAGAGACAATGGACCGGAAGCGGAGCGAATTGTGGATAAGAGGCTTCGACACGCCCCTACCTGGCACGCCAAATCTCGGATCCAGGGCTCCGCAGACCCATGAAAAGGTTTGAATTCTGGGGCGTGTGCGAAAAACTCAACCCCTTCAGCCAACCAGTTCGTCGCCCCCACGACCTAGCTCAATGAACAAGGAAGAAGATGGACACGGCAGTTTACCCAGGTTCGGGCCACCTTGCGGTGTAAAACCCTACTCCTGCTTTGTGGTGGATTTGCCTCGCGAGGGGCTGAGGATGAACTAGTACAAGGGAAGGACAACCTTGCGAGGTCAGCTCTGGTGCAGGTGAGGTGAGGATGGATGGATTCCCCCTCTATGGTGGTGGCTAGCCTATACTTATAGTGACCTTGGTCCACTTCCCCCAAAATGTAGGCGGGAAGGGATCCCATAGTGGCCAATTCGAACGGGGACAAGTAGTACATCTTATCCTGACAAAAGGTGGTCTTCTCCTGCCAAGCTCCTGGTTGTGACGCCAAGCTTGGGGATGCCTGAGGCATCCCAAGGTAATATTCAAGGACTCCCAAGCAACTAAGCTTGGGGATGCCCCAGAAGGCATCCCCTCTTTCTTCTAATGACCATCGGTAATTTTCCTTGGAGCTATATTTTTATTCGCCACATGACATGCGTAAATTCTTGGAGCATTTTTGTGTTTATTTTTTCCTATTATTTTATGCACCATGCTGGTATGAGATAGTCCTTGGTTGATTTATAGAATGCTCTTTGCAATTCACTTGTATTTTTTAAGTATGGCTTTGTAGAATGCTTCATGTGCTTCATTTATATCATTTGAAGTTTGGACTGCCTGTTTCTCTACACATAGAAAACAACCATTTGTAGAATGCTTTTTTTCTTCACTTAAATTTGTTAGAGTGTGGGAAAATTTGTAGAAAGAAATAAGCTCCCATGCTTCACTTATATCTGTTTAGAGAGTCAACAAGAATTGGTTATTCACATGGTTAGTCATAAAATCCTACATAAAACTTGTAGATCACTGAATATGATGTGTTTGATTCCTTGCAATAGTTTTGCGATATAGAGATGGTAAGGTACTAGTGAATGATTGTGGTTTAGTAAGAATATTGGTGTTAAGGTTTGTGATTCCCGAAGCATGCACGTATAGTCTCTCTTTATGCTAAGAAGTTGGAGCATGATTTATTATTGATCGTCTTCCTTATGAGTAGCGGTCAGGGACGAGCGATGGTCTTTTCCTACCAATCTATCCCCCGAGGGGCATGTGTAGTAGTACTTTACTTCGAGGGCTAATAAACGTTCACAATAAGTATGTGAGTTCTTTATGACTAATGTGAGTCCGTCGATTATACGCACTCTTACCTTTCCGAAATTTGCTAGCCTCTTCGGTACTGTGCATTGCCCTTTCTCACCTCGAGAGTCGGTGCAAACTTTGCTGGTGCATCCAAACCCCGTGATATGATACGCTCTATCACACATAAGCCTCCTTATATCTTCCTCAAAACAGCCACCATACCTACCTATCATGGCATTTCCATAGCCATTCCGAGATATATTGCCATGCAACTTCCATCATCATCATAAACATGACTTGAGCATTCATTATTCTATTGCTTTGCATATCATAAGATGGCTAGCATGATATTTTCATGGCTTTTCCGTTTTTTGATATATTTGCCACGCTAGATCATTGCACATCCTGGTACACCGCTAGAGGCATTCATATAGAGTCATAGTTCATTCTAGTATCGAATTTTAAGTAAATAGAAGTGTGATAATCATCATATTCATTATTAGAGCATTATCCCAATGAGGAAAGGATGATGGAGACCACGATTCCCCCACAAGTCGGGATGAAACTCAGGACAAAAATAAAAATAAATAAAAAAGAGATGCCAAAATGAGTCCAAGAAAAAAAAGAGAAAAAGGAAAAAAAGAAAAATTGAGAGAAAAAGAGAGAAGGGGCATGTTACTATCCTTTCCACACTTGAGCTTCAAAGTAGCATCATGTTTTTCACATAGAGAGTCTCCTATGTTGTCATTTTCATATACTAGTGGGAATTTTTCACTATAGAACTTTATATTTCGATGACGGGCTTCCTCAAATGCCTGAGGTTTTCATAAGAAAACAATTTGGATGCACACCCACTTAGTTTTCATATTGAGCTTTCATACACTTATAGCTCTTAGTGCATCTGTTGCATGGCAATCCCTAATCCTCGCGTTGACACCAATTGATGGGCATCTCCATAGAGCATTGATTAGCCATGTTGATGTGAGACTTTCTTTCTGTTTTTTATCTTCTCCATACTTACCCCTATCATCATACTCTATTCCACCCATAGTGCTATGTCCATGGCTTGCGCTCATGTATTACATGGGGGTTGAAAAAGCTAAAGCATGTTAAAAAGTATGAACCAATTGCTCGGCTTGTCATCGGGGTTGTACATGATAAATACTTTGTGTTAAGAAGATGGAGCATGACATGGCTATCTGATTTTATAGGGATAACATTCTTCAGCATTGATATTTTGAAAGACATGATTGTCTGTTGGGATGCCTGAGTATTGATGTCTTTATATCGAATTAGCGACTATTGCTTTGAATCACTTGTGTCTTAATATTCATGCCATGATTAGATTATATGATCAAGATTATGCTAGATAGCATTTGAAATCAAAAATTATCTTTTTTTATTTTTACCTACTCAAGGACGAGTAGAAATTAAGCTTGGGGATGCTGATACGTCTCTGTCATATCTATAATTTTTGATTGTTTCATGCCAATATTCTACAACTTTCACATATTTTTGGCAACAATTTATATGATTCATTGGACTAACATATTGATCTAGTGCCCAGTGCCAGTTCCTGCTTGTTGCATGTTTTTTTGTTTCGCAGAATATCCATATCAAACGAAGTCCAAATGCGATAAAAATTTACGGAGATGTTTTGGAATATATGTGATTTTGGGGAAGAATAATCAGCGTGAGAGGTGGTCCATAGGCCCCACAAGCTCACAGGGTGCACCCTGGGGGTAGGCATGCCCCTAGGGCTTGTGTCACCTTGTAATTCAGCCCAATCAGAGTTACGGATCTCGGGAATTTAAGAAATGGTGAAAGGCCAGAAAACGGGAACATGAAACAGAAGAGCAACAGAGAGAGAGAGAGAGAGAGAGAGAGAGAGAGAGACCCAATCTAGGAGGGGCTCCAGCCCCTCCCCTGCCATGGAGACCATGGACCAAAGGGGAAAGCTTCCTCCCATAAAGGAAGGAGTCCAAGGAAGAAGAAGGAGGGGGCTTTCTCCCTCTCTCTTCCGGTGGCGTCGGAGTTCCGCCGGGGCAAGGATCATGACGGCGACCTACACCAACAACCTCGCTACCGTCAACACCAACTTTCTCCCCCTCTATGCAGTGGTCTAACACCTCTTCTCCCTGCTGTAATCTCTACTGAAACATGGTACTCAACCCTATATATTATATCTAATGATATGTGGCTATCCTATGATGTTTGAGTAGATCCTTTTTGTCCTATGGGTTGATTGATGATCCTGATTGGTTTGAGTTGTATGTTTTATTTTGGTGATGTCCTATGGTGCCCTCCGTGTCGCGCAAGCGTGAGAGATTCTCCTTGTAGGGTGTTGCAATACGTTCATGATTCATTTATGGTGGGTGTCTAGAGTGACAGAAGCTACATCCAAGTAAGGGGGTTGTTGCGTATGGGAGTAAAGAGGGCTTATTACTTAATGCTATGGTTGGGTTTTGCCTTAATGATCTTTAGTAGTTGCGGATGCTTGCTAGAGTTCCAATCATAAGTGCATATGATCCAAGTACGAAAAGTATGTTAGCTCATGTCTCTCCCTAATATAAAATTGCAATAATTATTACCGGTCTAGTTATCGGTTGCCTAGGGACAAATCCTTCTCTTGTGTTACTACAATCTTTTTACTAAACACTTGGGTTTATTATCTTGCAATTTACTTGTAGTTTTATCTTGCTAAGTACTTCTAGTTTTATTCTTGCGAACTGTCCTATCACACCTACAAAATAGTTCCATACTTGTTCTAGGTAAAGCGAACATTAAGTGCATGTAGAGTTGTATCGGTGGTCGATAGAACTTGAAGGGAATATAAATTCTATCTTTAGCTCCTCGTTGGGTTCAACACTCTTACTTATCAAGAAAGGCTACAATTGATCCCCTATACTTGTGGGTTATCATACATTTTGTGGGGACCCCGACTCATAAGTCATGATCATCGAATGCACGTGTACAGTGATCCCAGAGATCAATGCTCACTGAACACACAGAAGCTGAATAACAAGAGTCTTATATCCATACATACCGTTTTACACCAACTTTGACCATTATGGTCAAGTCTTGAACATATCATCGCAGCAGAAATCTTCGTTAACTTGAACCCATGCCATCTGCCTTAACCCTACAGGCATTCTGACTGGGAAGCGTCCTAGCTCGCATGTTCGTCACCAAGGTACTCTTCATTATATCCTGTTCTTTCATGCCTGGCCAATAAAATAACCAGTGGCAAGCCAATGAGTACTTTGAATGTACTCACAAGCAACCCAAGAGTGATAACAAAATAATTATGCAAAGCTCTACAGCTTAATTGGCATTTTTGCGGAAAGCTAGTTTTTCTCATGCAAGTATGATCAACATTTATCAAGGACATGAATGCGTCTGCAACAAGTATCAGGAGGTTACAGACATCAACATCGAGAAAGAGTTATGAACAACTCATGCTCAAGCTCATCATGACTTCCTCACGAGTCACATCATCAATATCACCAAACTGTGTTGTTTGTCAGAAACATATGGACATAGTCTAAGCAGCAGCACCCAACCGTCCTTGACCATGGACATGGCTATTCGAATAGTTTGACACTCTGCAGAGGTTGCACACTTTACCCACAAGATCCGGGAAGCTTCCGTGCCATCCACGACCCGCGGTACCTCAAGTACCCGAGGTAAGCACCCGATCACTATCTTTCCCTAGACGACACTAACATAGAGTCCACTCGATTGGTAGGAACCCCCGTGCCCAACATTTCACATCTTAAAATTGTGGAGCCTCGCTCCCATATTCATCACATACCACAAGCACGGGGTACCAATGGTGTGTCCGGTGCCCTGTGAAAACAATCATGGCCGCCCTACCTGGCATGACCCCGTCCCGAGAGAGCGCACCAACAACTCTCCCGTCACTAGTAATGCGGGCTCCAAGCTAGTATCGGCCTAGGTAATCAATAATGCCCTTTCCCATACAAGGGTAGAGTGGTTGCGCATGTAGGGTTGGGACAGTCAACAAATCTTAAATCTAATCCGTCTCTATAAACCACACTTTCATCAAGCCTCGGTACACTACCTCTCCACCAAGTAGTGACCTAGTTCATCATCATCTCCCAGGGGCAATAGTGGCACCCACTGGGCTATTTGCAAGTATGTCAAAACACACTTGTTTCTTTCCATGCATAACCCTGACCCATTTTGCTCAGCCAACAACTATAGCATATTTCTACAACCCACAAACACAACTCTAAACAAGGATAGAGTCATGATCAATGCAAGTATCAACGGGGTATGCAACAAAGGCAAACCTAGCAAGGTTGCCATTCAAGATATCATGCATTCAACAATCACGGAAAGAAATGTTACTATGATAAAAAATGGTTTGTCATGGTCAAAGGGCTGCTTGCCTGGTTCATCAGAGTCTTGAAATCTTCTAGTCCTTCTCCAAATACTCCGTCTACTTCATCAACTAACGTCGGAAACAATCATAATAAGCAACACAACAAGGCAAAAATAAAAGTGCTCTAAAAATATGAAGTTGACTTTTCTAGGACTTCTCTGGTTACATGAAAAATAACCAGAGTGGTTTCATTGGGATTGGATCAGTGAATATTTTTGAACATTTCAATATGTTGGAAACAAGGGATTTAATGGATCTGCAAGTTGTCCACAGAATTCCTTTTTATAAAAATGAGTAAAAGCACCCATTAAATCAGGCATGATTTTAGAAACATTTAGAAATTGGTTTCACTGGATTTGGAGTCGAAATGAATATAATATGGATTTTTGAAGTGGACTTATATGGATAAATGAACTTTTTAAAGGGTTCAGTGAAAACCAAGGACAACAAAAATGTCCACTGTGGCCCATTAAATAGAACTTGATTTATGGAGTCAGGAGAAATTTGAATCATTAGATTTGGACCTGAAATGAGGTCTCTGGAAAAGTTTGAATCTTGCTGAAAAAGAAAAAAGAAAAAGGGGAAGGGCTTTACCCTTATCCAGCGCACTAGGCGCAGTTTAGAAGTGGGCCGGCCCAGTGGCTCAGCCGTGCGGGTGGGAAGAGGTGATGTCGGAGGCGCATTTCTCCCGGCCCGTCTCCACTTAAACGGCGGGCCCCAGCCGCTGGGTCACTAACGCGCGGGGCTCAGCGCTCAGGCCATCGCCTACCTCCCGCTCGAACAAAGCAGAGGCAGGGGAGGGGAGGCCGAGCGGGCGCCGACGCTCTCCCGGCGGCACGGGCCACCTCCGGCGGCGTACGGCACACCGGTGGGTCCAACCCGACCAGGCACGCCCATCCAGGTGCTCCACACCCGCGGGGGAGCCGGGAAAGAGAAGGAGCTTCGGGTGCGGCGGACCGGGGTGTCGTCGAGGATGAACTTGACGCCACGGCCTCCGGGGAGTGTAAACGGAGAGCAGGAGAGCTCCGTGGTGATTGCGGTGATGCAATGACCCCCATAGGTGGAGAGGAGGGGGCTCGGACGACGAGAATTTAGGTGATGGTCGGCTGCTCGGCTCCGGCCATGGACAAGGTTGGAGGGCACGGGAGGAGGTGCGGATTGTTCCAGGGGACGCACGGGAGAGAGAGAGAGAGAGAGAGAGAGCAAAGGGGATCCAGAGGGAGGTCAGGGGCGGCCTTATACGGCAAAGCCACGGCTCACCGTGGACGCGGCCTACGGGTGCCCGCGGAAATGGCTAGGGTGGCCACAGGAGGAGGCTCGGGGCTGTCTGCAGCGCTCGTGGGGGTGGTGTTGGGTGTAGGCAAGGGAGAGAGAGAGGGGGGAGAGCTCCAGGTAGAGCCACGGGCTCGCGTGAGCATTGGCCGAGCCGGGCGGCTCTGGACACGTGCCGCGGGAGGTGAGAGAGAGGGAAAGAGGAGGGGGCCTGCACGTCTGTCGCGTTGCGGATGTCGAGGACCTCGACTGGCACGAGGGGGAGGCTCGAGGTGGTCGGGGGACGCTGCATCAACGGTCGGGAGCATGCTAACGTGCTCCAGAGCGCGTCTTTGGACGGCATGGCATGCCTTTTTGCGGAATGGGCGTGGCCCTGCAGGGGGAGTAAACAATGTGGCAACGACATAGGATGCCCTGGGGAGCCAGTAGAGGAGAGGAGGGGTGGAGAGAGAGTGAAAATGTTGTTGTCCAAAGAGGGAAAAAGAGCTTTTAACCCCCACCATCATGGCTCCTCGGGCAGGGAAGGATGCAGGGGTTAGAGGAGGACCAGATGAGGCTGTGGGAAAAGTTGGGCTCATGGAGATTAGTGGAAATGGACAAAACATGCCTTTTAAATTTCTGCCAGAAGGTGTTTGATGGTAGTTTGCGCCATAAGATGAACTCCTATTGCCATGAGGCTTGACAGGGTCAATTGGTATGAGAAAATAAGAGGTTCCACCAATATTGAGTCCATTTGGGCAAAGTTGCCAATGCAACTTTTGTAAACCCTAGAAATGGACTTCCCAAGATTTAGGCATGCAAATCTATTCTCCTTGATGCACCACTTTGTGTAGTGTCATCATTTGAGGTTCTGAACATGTCCAAAAAAGTTGAGATCAAAAGAAGAAAGTTGCCAATGTAGAGTTGTTCAAATTTGGTTCTGGACAGGAAGGGTTTTGGGGCACTTTGATCAAGTTAACTTGTTCTCCAACTTGTGCTACTTGGTCTAGATGATTTATTAGACCATTTTAGCATGTGGACCAAGCTTGAGAGTATTTGGACAAGTTTGCTAATGCAAAGTTGTTCAAACTTGAAATAGGGTAGAAATGGTTTTGAGAGGGTTTCATGGGGTTATCCTATTCTCCATGACATAAGACTTGGCAAGATCATCATATATGTCATATGTGACATGCTAGAATTTTCTTGGAATTTTTAGAGAATATTTTCTTTGTAAATATTTCAAAAGCTTGAAATATCCAGGAAGGGTTTTTGAGGGATTTGACCAATATTTTGAACATGACCATGTTTTGAAACTCATATATATGGACAATATATGTGCACTGAGTTTCCCTGAATTTTCACAAATATTTTTAAAAACATTAAAATAATTTTAACCTATTAAAGACCATTTCTGGCCTAAAGAAAAAGCCTTTAAATAAAATAGGAAAACAACTTGTAAAATTATATTTTTCTGGTTTATGGGAATCCTATACATAATGGGAGTCAAAAAAACTCTTTGAAATACTTTTCATAGCCCAAATCAAGTACTTGCAGTGCAACCTCAATTCAGGGGGTTTTAGAAAACTAAATTTAAAAAAAAAATACTTTTTGGCCAAATTATTTTTGTAAGAAAATTCTATAATGTACTATACACATGTAATGATCATTGGGTAGAACCTTTGGATCAAGGAGAAGGAGTATAAGAGTTGGGGGATTTATCTGATTTTTAGAGCACTTGCAAACAGCAGACAAGATCCAATCAAACAAAGACCAAAACACTCAAAAGTTTTTGTCAAACCATATTTTAGCATGATTATTAGCTTAAGTGTAGTGGCATGAAAATCAGGGTGTGACACATTTATAGCTCTTAGTGCATCCGTTGCATGGCAATCCCCACTCCTTGCATTGACATCAATTGATGGGCATCACCATAGCCAGTTGATTAGCATTTTCTATTTTGGAAGGCATGATTATTTGTTAGTATGCCTGACTATTGATGTCTTTATATCAAATTATAGACTATTTCTTTGAATCATTCAGATCTTAATATTCCTTCCACAAAAGAGATTACATGATGAATACGATAGGTAGCACTCCACATCAAAAATTCTATTTTTACCATTTACCTACTCTAGGACGAGCAAGAATTAAGCTTGGGGATGTTGATACGTCTCCAACGTATCTATAATATTTTATTGTTCCATGCTATTATAGTACCAATGGTGGATGTTCATTATGCAATTATATATCTTTTTTTGGACTAACTATTAACTAGTGTCCAGTGCTAGTTCTTGTTTTTGGCTTTTCAGAAAATTAGTACCAAACGGAGTCCAAACTCTACGAAACTTTATGACCATTTTTTTCTGGACCTGAAGGGACCCTAGAAGCTTCGGGACAAGACCTGAAGTGTCACGAGGGAGCGACAAGCCTGCCAGGCGCGTCTCAGGGGGCGCCCCCAAGCTTGTGGGCCCCTCATGGCACCTCTTGACCTAATTCTACATGTATAAATTCTCAAATATTCGTAATACATTAGAGAGCCACCAAAACTACTTTTTCCACCGTCACAAGTTTCTGTTCTCTCGAGATCCCATCTGGAGGCCTTTTCCAGTACTCTTCCGGAGGGGGAATTGACCATGGAGGGCTTCTACGGCATCCTTGCTGCCCTTTCGATGATAAGTGAGTAGTTTACCACATGCCTACACTAGATGGCTTCTTCTCTATCTTTGATCTCTAGTACAATGTTCTCCTTGATGTTCTTGGAGATCTATTCGGTGTAATCCTTTTTTCGGTGTGTTTGTTGGGATCCGATGAATTGTGGGTTTATGATCAGATTATTCATGAATATTATTGAGTCTTCTCTGAAATCCTTTATGCATGATTGTTATATCTTTGAATTTCTCTATGATTTATCTGTTTGGTTTGGCTAACTATATTGATTTATCTTGCAATGGGAGAGGTGTTTTGTGATGGGTTTGGCATTGCGGTGCTCAATCCCAGTGACAGAAAGGGACATGACTCGTATTTGTATCGTTTCCATGATGGATAAAAAGATGGGGTTTATTGATTCTTTGTCTACATCATGTCATCTTGCTTAAGGCGTTACTCCATTCTTTATGAACTTAATACTCTAGATGCATGCTGGATAGCGGTCGATATGTGGAGCAATAGTAGTGGATGCAGACTGGAGTTGGTCTACTTGTCTCGGACGTGATGCCTATATACATGATCATTGCCTTGAGTATCGTCATAACTATGCGCTTTTCTATCAATTGTTCAACTGTAATTTGTTACCCACTGTATGCTATTTTCAAGAGAGAAAGCTCTAGTGAAAATTATGTCGCCGGGGTCTATCTTTATCATATATTAAAATCGAAAAAAAACCTTGCTGCAATTTATTTACCTTTATTTTATTTTATTTTGCTTTGTTTATCTGTCTACCGTTAACAGACTTGATCCTTGCAATTAACCGTCAAGGGATTGACAACCCCTTGTTTGCATTGGGTGCAAGTATTTATTCTTTTGTGTGTACGAGTTGTTCACGAGGTTTTGTATGGTTCTCCTACTGGATTGATAACCTTGATTCTTAACTGAGGGAGATACTTATCTCTAATGTACTGCATCATCCTCTCCTCTTCGAGGAAATCCCGATGCAGCTCCCAAGTAGCAGTTAGCTCCCTCGATCGCACACGAACATATGCGCTAAGCGTGTGTGACCGGAGGAGCTATCGTGTGGGATGGACCACCCCTATCGCACACACATAAGCAAGGCGACGGTTTAAAACTTTGCAGCGGAAAGGGAGTAAAAGCCATTTGTATAGGATGTCGTTGCACCAGTGTATAGCCCGCATGAGCTACCGTAAGGTTTAGATGGTCGGCTACGCTATCGTTGTTCGCGAAAGTTTTGCATGTCTGTTTTGATGGATGACGTTGAAGATTCCCTAAGACCACAGTCCATATGTTATAGGAACTGATGGATAATTAAGACGATGTGCCCCTTGTGGTTAACCCCATGCATCATGATTCCTATTGATCTCAAGATCTCCTAGATCACTAGCAGCAGAACTGTCCGGGTCATAATAATGTTGAGATGGGCATTTCTTTACAGTACTAGAAGGGTTGGGCGTGCTTTGTTACGCGTTGGTGTTGTTGGGATTCTTTAAAAAATTACTCACTCTTTTTCAAAATATAAGGTGTACTCCTTTTGTGAAAAGTCAAACTCTTTTAAGGTTGATCAAATTTGTAAAGAAATATATCAAAATAAATAAAATCAAATTGGTGTCATTCGATTCATTATGAAATAAATTTTCTTATTTTTTGTTTAATATTGTGGATGTTCATATTTTTGGCTCTTAACTTGATTAAAGTTAAAGAAATTTGATTTTCCAAAAAATAATACTTCTTATATTTTGGAACCAATAGAATATTTAGTTTGGTGGGGGAAATGGTGGAGTGTGTTTAATGTTTATTTATAATGCAGTTATTTGGTGGGCCTTTTGCGGTGTGATTTTGTGTTATCCGCTAATCAACACATATTTATGTGAAGAAATTTCTGCATCGGTGGTTGCATGTACTATATTGGTGCAATAGTATCACATGGTGGTGCTTCTTTTTCTAGGTGGTGGGAGGGCACGCGGGGTTGATATGTTTAATAGGCCAGTTGTTGTTGATTAATTTGGAAAATTGTTGGCCCAATCAAAATCGTTAACTAATTCCAAAATTGAATACCTCAATCGAATGAAAGAGCTTCAAAATTAGGGGACATAGTGAATTAAAATAACTAACTGGCAGAGCTCCTTGAGAAATTATTGACCTGGCCAAAATCAGGTGACTCAATTCTGAATTGAAGACCTTAATTAAATTGTGAGGCCTTATAAAATAGAAAGCATAGTGTATAGTATAAAAGAATTGAATGAGAGAGCTTTTAGAAATTATTGACTTGGTCAAAATTGGGTGACAGTGTTTGGACACCTCAATTGATTGTGAGGTCTTAAAAACTAGGAAGCATAGTGTATAGTATATTGATCGATAGTGATAGCATCATTCAAATTAATAATGTCATGCAGATTATGCTGCTTAAATTGGACTGTGAAAACATTTCGTTGTTTTAGATAGGGTCGAATTGCAAGCTGCCCAATTTTCTTATCACAATTACATTTAAAAGAAATAATTTTGACATTCTTTGGAATCAGTAAAGCCTCAAGCTATTTTGAAAAAAAACAGTTATTTTGTTTTTAGTAAACATGTGGCTTTATTGAATAAAATAAAACACAAGTGAATAACAAGATCAGTGGTAAAAGAAAATTTACATTGTAGACAAAAGCTCCACCATTTGCATTTAATGTTCTTTGCAAACTCTGGTAAAATTTAAAGAAAATCAAACTTGCACAAATTTGACTAACCTTTAAAGTTGAGAAAAGCCTCTAGAGTCTTTTTTTTGCGAGTGAGCCTCTAGAGTCACCCACCCCAATAGGTTTTTTTGAGAATCTCACAAAGCTTTATTACTGAATCATAATGTTCATAGGTACAAAAAGAAGATCGCCGGGTTGTCCTAGCCAAGTGTGTCGGCCAAACCCTAAAGATAACGCATGCTTTGCGAGATTATGGGCCTCCGTATTGGAGGTCCTATACTCATGAGTAAACGAACATGAAATAAAGGTAGTTGCTCTAGTCTTGATTTCCTCGACAATGGCTCCAAATTCTGCTGAGCTTCCCTGTCTGATTGCATCTACCACCACCTTGCAATCGGAGGCAACAAGTAAATGGTTGATATAGAGATCTTCTGAAAGTGCTAATGCCTCCCGAACAACTAGTGCTTCTAGCACTTGGGGGTTGTGCAGTCCTCTGAAAACGAGAGCTGACGCTCCCATGAACAAACCTCTCTCATCCCTGCAAACCACACCAACTGCGCCAAACGTACCTGGGCGTGACACGGCCGCGTCCACATTGAGTTTGTAGTAATCTGTTGGTGGTGGAATCCACGTACGGGGTCGTGGTACTGCTATCCCATGTGCTTCCTCCTTCTTCTTCTTCAAAAACTCTATGTCTGATAAGTAAGCTTTGATGAAGTTGTCAGTGGCAAACGGAGTCTGGTATATATCCTCATGTATAGCTTTCCGTCTTGCACTCCAAATCGCCCATAAAGTAACAATCATCAACTGAAATTGCTCCGGTGGAAGAGAGTCATTCATGGCAAAGAGCCACAGCCGTGCGTCAGGTTCTGAGGTTGCCCACATGTGCTCGACCAGCCCACACACACCTAGACACATTACACTCCAGCAAAGAATGCCGCCAGCTATCCTGCCATCCGCATAGGGAGCAAGCACTCGTAGTGGCCATATGACGATGGTTTAGGACATCTCCCGTAGGGAGTGAGTGTTGCGCCAATCGCCAAGTGAAAAGGCGCAGTTTCGGTGGCACTGACATGTTCCATAGCGAGTTCCACTCCCTCATCTCATGTTCAGAGTTGGAAGGATCCTCCCTTTCCTCCAGCCATGCCTCGCGCCCAATCTTGATCTTGACAATCATCTTATAAGCTGACCATACAGAAAAACGCCCCCTTGGATCATCATTCCATGCCCAGAAATCGTCCACACGCCGTGTACAGAGCGGTATTTGCAAGATCGCCTCCACATCAATGGGCATGAACACCTGTCTAAGCAAGTCCTCTCGCCACGCAACTCTAGTGTGGTCGATCAGATCAGAAACCAGTTGCGGTGGGTCAGCAACTAAGGAGGCCACCGGCTTCATCATTCCGTCCCTTGGGATCCAACTATGTTGCCATATGTCCGTGGTAGTTCCATCACCAATACGCCGGATAGCTCCTTGGGTGATAATATCTCTCCCATCAAGTATAGATCGCCACACCTGAGAAGGATGTGGACCTAGTTGAGCTTCAAGGACTGTACATTGTGGAAAATATGATGCTTTAAGGATTTGTGCACTAAGAGAGGAGGGATCATTCAATAATCTCCAAATTTGCCGAGACAAAAGTGCCAAGTTGAAGATTTCTATATCCCGAAAGCCAAGTCCTCCCAAACTTTTCGGTCGGGTCATCAAATCTCAAGCTACCCAACATGGTTTCCTCTTGCCTCTCTTTCTCCCCCACCAAAATTGACGAATGAGTGACGTAATGCTTCCACAAAGGCCTCGAGGTAATCTGAAGCAAGACATCGAAAAAACTGGTAAAGCTTGAGCCACAGATTTTATGAGAACCTCCTTTCCTGCCACTGATAAAAGTTTCTCCATCCATCCCTTTATCCTTTCCCAAACTCTGTCTCGTAAATATTTGAAGGTGCCATTTTGGACTGTCCAACATCGGTCGGCAGACCCAAATACTTTTCACTCAAAGACTCATTCTGCACATTAAGTATATTCTTTATCTCCACCCTAAGGGTCTCCGGGCATCCCTTACTGAAAAATATGGACGATTTATCATAGTTTACCCTTTGGCCCGAAGCCAAGCAATATGCATCAAGTAGGTTTGAAACCTCATTTTCCCCCTGGACACTAGACTTGAAAAGCAGCAGGCTGTCATCTGCAAACAAAAGGTGGTTCACTACCGGAGCCGTGGGCGCCACCTTTATGCCACCGAGCACTAATGACTGAGAACTGTGTTTTAAAAGGCACGAAAGGCCCTCCGCTGCAATCAAGAATAAGTAAGGGGAAATAGGATCTCCCTGCCTGATACCCCTGGAAGGTGAGAAGCTCTCTAATCTTTCTCCATTAAACAAGACCGAGAATGAAACAGAAGTGATCATACTCATAACTGTATGGATCCAATCTGGTGCAAAGCCAAGCTTAACCATAATTGCCTTTAGATAAGGCCACTCTAGTCTGTCATATGCCTTCATCATATCAAGCTTAAGTGCACAAAAGCTGTTTGTCTTGGATCTGTTTCTCTTCATGAAGTGCAAACATTCATACGCACAAATAATATTATCCGTGATCAACCTCCCGGGAACAAAGGCTGATTGCTCCTTTGAGATAATATCTGGCAATATCAACTTCAATCTATTCAAAACCACTTTAGAAGCTATTTTATAAATCACATTACAAAGGCTGATAGGCCTAAACTGGGTAAGTAGAGTGGGATTTTGTACCTTGGGTATCAACACGAGTACCGTATCATTAATGCTTGCAGTAGTCTCCTCTCCACGGACGATCCGAAGCACCACTTTAGTTACTTCATCCCCACAAATGTCCCAATGGCGCTGATAGAAGTGTGCAGGAAAACCATCTGGCCCCGGTGCCTTCGTAGGAAACATCTGAAACAGGGCCTGCTTTACTTCCTCATTTGTGTAAGGAGCGCAAAGTGAAGCATTCATCTCTGGTGTCACTTTCCGAGGCACATGTTGTAATACATCATCTACCCCCTGTACACCTTCCGTCATGTACAAGGTTTTATAGAAATCTGTCACAAGTTGTTTCATCTCAGCCTTGTCCTCTACTCTTATACCCATCGCATTGTGTAGAGCTCGAATCATATTCTTCCTATGCCGCATATTTGCTCTCATGTGAAAAAGATTTGTGTTGCGATCACCCGCAGTCAGCCACTGTATGCGCGATCTTTGTCTCCACATTAACTCCTCCCTATGATAGAGCTCAACCAGTCGTTCATTCAACTTTTGCTCAAGGTGATTTGGAGCAGTCCTAGACGGAACACTCCGAAGCCTCTCTAGCTCCACTTTTGCCTTCTTGATCTCCTTCCTAACACTTCCAAAAGTTGCATCCTCCCATGCCGAGAGGTTCTTTGACAGAAGCTCCAATTTTCTGCGAATCCCCTCAACTCCTTGATCCGCTTGCAGTTCGCTCCATCCTGAGCTGATAGTGTCACGCCATGATTCATGTGACTCCCACATCACTTCGTACCGGTTTAGGGCGTGGTAAAACCTCTTCAAACTGTACGAGTATTGGTCCATGATCCGAGGACGCCGAAGTTAAGTTTGTAACCTTGGCCATAGGGAAAAGCGCCGCCCAATCAGCTGTGGCCATCGCTCTGTCAAGCCTCACGCGGGTGTAGGATCCCCCGGTCACTTTTTTCTCAAATGTCCAAAATCTGCCATGATAGCCCAAGTCCATCAACATGCAAACGTCAACCGCATCCCGGAAACCTTGTATTTGTGCATTACTCCGATTAGCAGCTCCCTCATGTTCATCTGGACGTAAAACTTCGTTAAAATCGCCCAAACACAGCCAAGGGAGGTTGCTAAAAGACACCAACCCCTTTAGGAGATCCCATGTTTGGT
Source organism: Triticum aestivum (assembly GCF_018294505.1). Lineage (NCBI taxonomy): Eukaryota > Viridiplantae > Streptophyta > Magnoliopsida > Poales > Poaceae > Triticum > Triticum aestivum. Next base: position 474,378,786 of record NC_057807.1, on the reverse strand, counting down.
GTCTCAGTTGTGTCTGGGCCTCGCCATACACGCATGTCAACCTCCATGGGTCTTTCCCTTCCTCTACCACCTTTGCATCAATATGATAAACAGAATCACCCAAGATCTCAACATTTATTGTATTATTCCAAAAAATCCCTATTCCTCCACTTCTTCCTTGACTATCTATCGCATAGGCATTATCATAGCCCAAAGTGTTAGCTAAAGCTTCTACACGTGCACCCTTTACTTGAGTTTCAACAATACACAGCACGGTAGGGGTAAATTTCTTCGCAAAGTCGCGAAGCTCATGAACTGTCGCGGCTTTACCCGCGCCGCGACAGTTCCAACAAAATGAACTCATTGCGTCCGGCGGCACTCATCGGAGGAGCCCGCCGATCCATCATACTGGTCCTTGCCACGTTCCACTCCATCTGTCACCATACTCGGTGTCCCTGCATCAGACAGCTCCTTAAACAGGGCTCCTTTATTGCCAACATCTTTCTTTCGTCGCTTCACCTCTTTCCTTGGAGACACATATACAGGCGGCATCGGTGGAACCCTGTCCGGCTTTCCAGAGATTACAAGAGCTGTAGAGCTCACTGGGACCACGTCCCCTTCTCCATCATCGCTCGACTGAACTGTCTCTGGATGGTTCTTATCCGAAGATTGCCTCTTGTTACTTGCCACCACTACCCCCAGCGTTGCAGCAGTCGGTTCCTCGATCATACCCTTGGGCTCACTTGGCCCTGATACTTCTGTGGTCATTGCATTGTCCTCTCCTTCATCCTGCCTCCCCGCCTCCCTGCGAGGTTCATTCTGATATGCATTGAAGCGCCAACTTTGATTGGGGTTATACTGCTCTCGCCCCCTACCTCTTCCTCCTGCATTCCTTGGGCCGCCTCGTCCCCTCTGGTTACCAAAACCACCTCTGCCAGGTTGCCTGAAGCGAATATTGTCAGCCAGAACAAAGTCACCCCACTCAAACTTTGTCTCATCATGAACACCATCACCACACTCCTCGTGCCAATGCCCGCATTCACCACAGTTAAAGCAAAAGACAGGTAATTTCTCGTATTTTACTTGATATCTAACTCGTTCATCCCCCTTCTTTCCAGTGACAAACCTCTTAATTTTTGCGTTGATATTGATTTTCACCCTCACCCGGACAAATTCACCAAAGAAACCTGCCGGTAGCTTGAGCTGCACTTCTTCCACCTCGCCAATTCGCGATGCCATCCCCCTAACTGCGGGCTCTATCAAAAAGTTGTCAGGTAAACGATGGATTTGCGCCCAAACTGCCAACTTATCCAACTTGATGCTATCAGGGTTTTTGAACCCATCATACTCCACCAAAATCACTGCTTGGTCTCTGAAAAGCCATGGCCCCTCTAGCATGGCCTTATTCCAATCCCCTAGGCAACCAAATTGCGCTGTGAACAAGTTGTCCTTCACCTTCCTCCAGACCACCGTTTTCGCTGGATTCCAGGCTGCACGCATGTCCCCATAAAGAGCATTAGGGCTGAAAGTCCTTGTAGTGTGTACCCTGGCTATGGCTAGCCACTTCGCCGGCGCCCCCAGATTCGGTAACTCCTCCTCCCACACGAAATCATCATCTTCCTCCTCCTACAAATTCAACCTGGCTAGCAGCTCCTCCGTCGTCTCCTTGCCATGCCGCCCCTATGAGCTTGATCCCGACGCCATGAACCGAGCAGTCTAGTTGCCGCCAACGAAAACCCTAGATCGATCTGCCAGAGAAACCACTATAACCAAGGCCGGGTAAGGTCACGAGGGGCCTCCCTTGATCAGCCCGAGTCCAGGGGATCACCAGCAGGTTCGATCGGGGAAAAGAAGGTAAGATCCGGCCGCGGCGCCGGAGTATGTCGAAACCCTAGGCTATCGCCGTCGGGGAGAGAAAACTCGCCGAGAGAAAACGACTCACGGACTCGCCGAGAGAAAACTCATGCTCTTGTCGTCACGATCGAAGAGCAGCCTTTGGACTTGATCCTGTATGTGGAGCCGATAGCAGTGACTCGGCGTAGTAGCAGCACCAGCAGATCACACACCGTAGGCTGCGTGCGGAACGCGACGGCGGACGCTAGTAAAATCGCGGATCGCCTTCTCCTCGAACTCCTAAGAACACGGATTGATGTTGCTAAAAAAAGTTCACGGACTACCCACCCCAATAGGTGAGGGCCCATGATTGTTGAACGAGTTGTGGCCGAAGAAACACCTTTCAAATAGGTGAGGGCCCATGATTGTTGAACGTGTTGTGGCCGAAGAAACACCTTTCAACATAGGCCGTCAACTAATGATTCATCGTCGTACTATTTCGAAACAAAATCATAAGCACAACTTGACAGATCAGAAGCTGATGATCTACGGGACCAAAACACCATAGGATCTCTTGTGCCTTTGACCGCGTCGGGCAAAACATCACACTAGGATCAGGAGGATACTGCAATGAGACTTTTCTTATTGTGTATGGCGCTATCTCCACTATCGAAACATCACCCCCACCACTGAAAAAACTTAGCAAAAGAAGAAACTAGATTGCAGAGTGGAACAATATTCGGGGTGGCTAGAGGGACTGTGGTATCCCCAGCCCACGAGGGTTTAAATCCTGCTTCTCGCATTTATTCCTGGATTATTTCAGGATTTCCGGCGATGCCCCAGTCTCCTAACCTTAGATCAGCGCCAGCAACTAGGTCTACGTATGTAAAGCCCAAAGTTAGGTCATTCTTTTCTACTAGGCCGAAGCAAATTTAGATTTTTGTTAAGGGAAAATTAATTCTATTTTATTTATTTTGAGAAATGCAATACAATAAACACACACGCGCGCGCGCATGTGCACGCACGCACACACACATGTTTGAGAGACATAGTCGAAAAATTGTAAAATTAGCGAAGTCACCTCAAACACCTCGTATTTCACGGTCACGCCGCACCCTTGAAAGAATAGCATCGAAAATTCTAAAATAAAAACTTTAAAAGTCTAAATATATATTTTTAAAGGCGAACCACCAGAGCCTTACATTTTTATAGAACTACCAGAGCCTTACATACTAAATGGAGGCAGGAAACAAAGCAACATGGGCCCAGCCCATGCTAAACATCCAGCAACATGCGCCACCTTAATGCTAGGCCAGATTTCATGTGACACAAGCGGAGACTATGTATCTCCCGTTCCTAAAAACAAAGCTATGTATCTCCCGGATTAATTCCTAATAGGTTTCTTTATTTTTTGGTGTTCATCTTTGCGGAATTTTTGATTTGAGTGTGTTTTCTCTTTCTTTTTGTATGTGTTTGTACGGGTTTGATTGGTTTTCATTGTTTGTTTGGGTTTTTACTGGGTTTTTCTTTAGAATTATCAATGGTTATTTATTTTCTTTATTTTTTATGTGATTTCTTTACGCTTTTCATTGGTTTTCCTTCGTTTCCTTTTTTGTGTTTTTCTTTACAGTCCACTTAAGTTTCATTGTTTTTTTTACTTTTCTTCCTTTTCTATGTATTTTAGTTACGGTTTTCATCGGTCTTCTTCAGTTTTCGTTAGGGTTTTTGTTTTCTTATTTTTCTGTGTTTTTTCTACATTTTTTCTCGGTTTCCCCTAGTTTTTTCGGGTTTCATTGGTTTCTTGCTTTTTTTTCTTTTATTTTTTTAAAATTCATGTCTACTACTCTATCTCATAATGTAAGATGTTTTTTGACACTAGTGTAGTGTCAAAAAACATCTTACATTATGGGATGGAGGGAGTACGTTTTTTCATACACATTGTACATTTTCGAATACAGCAGGAATTTTTGTATGTATGTTTATTTTCTTCGAATACATGATTAAGAATTGTTTTAAATATGTCTTGATGTCTATCCATATTCATACACATTGTACACTTTTCCTATACATAAGGAACATTCGCTTTATACACATTTTACAAATATGTGTATTGATGTCTAATTTTTTTTCATGCATATTGTACATTTTCTGTATACATATGAAGTATTTTTAAACACGTTTAACATTTTCTAAATATTTGATTTTAGTTTTCAAACCTATGTTTTATGTCTATTTTTTATAAACATCGTACACATTTCGTATACACCTGATTTTCTATACAAGTTTAATATTTTTCAAATACACGATTCGAGATTTTTCTAATACATGGTAAGAATTTATAAATACACGTTTTGAAACTACCCAAACTTTCTGTACATTGTATAAACAATGTTTTTTGAAACATGTGAACATCAATTAAATGCATCATAAAAAAATTAATGATGCGAAACATTTATTTTGAATTACACGAACCAATATTAAAATTATATTATTTTTTGAAAAGTTCACGGAGTACATTACTTTGTAAAGCGGGAATATTTTGGAAGTGTCGTAGACATTTTCCTGAATGCTGTAAACATTGTTTTAAAATTAAGCTAACCGGTGCTTTACACTGATTAGCATATTTCAAATTCCTTGTTTAATAAAATAGTAGGTAAATTTATATTTCTGAATATATGTATTTATAATATTTTCGAAAATATGAAATGAAAAGGCAAATTAACCTGCGAAGCTACTTGGGCCAGCCCATTAGTAGCGATGTTGTAGCGAGGGGAGTTTGTGTCTCGCTCTGGGCGAGACACAGCTGCTCCCCTCCGACAAACGCCCGATAGCTTTTCAGCGCTTGCACGTCGGCCGTGTAACGAAATCAACACTATGTCTTCCTTGTTGCGAGAGGCATGCTTCTCTTGCGTCTGGCAGTGGTACTCCGTCAGTGGTGTTTTTTCAGAAACTACCAAGGAGCAGTTATGTGAAGCTACTATGGACCGGTATGAACTGGTTTTAGAAGCTTTTGAAGTCTTTTTCTTCCTTGTGTCTTTTCTCTATCGGTTTTCTTTTCGTAAATTTTGTCTTTCTCAACTCGTTTTTCCCTTCATATTTCAAAGACATGTTGAATTGTTTTTCAAATAAACGTTGAACATTTACAGGTTGAACTTTTTGAAAAACATGCAAATATTTTTTAAGTGTTAGATATTTTTTACTCGATGGCATGAACATTTTTATAAAACTATGCGAAGAAATTTTGAAAAATTGATGAAACCTAATGTTAAACACGCTTATATTTCCTTAAATGACATGAACAATTTTTGAATGGTACGAATATTTTTTAGAAATTATGCTTTTTGCATTATCATGGATACTTTTTAAAAATTTCATGAACACATTTTAAATGCGTGTGCATTTTCTTATATTGTCTGAAGTTTTTTAAAAATTGTGCGTACATTTTTTACAATGTCATATACATATTGTTAAACGCATGATAAAATTTTTAATATGTTGAACTTTTTTTATTATATAAACATTTTTAAAATTTAAATGATTAAAATTTTACATACATGAACATTTTTTAGCGAGAGGTGAACTTTCTAAAACTTGAAGTATATTACTCCCTCTATAAAGAAATATAAGAGCGTTTAGATCACTAACACTCTTCTATTTCTTTACAGAGGGAGTAATTATTTCATCTGGATTTAAAGCTTTCAAAATAAAATAAAAATAGAAAAATTTTCTTGAGACAAGATGTTCTTCCATCTGGCAATAGGCACACAAAAAAACTAGACGGGCCCTCAAAGAAAAGACATAGCTGTCTAGCAAACCATCCTGCGATGTCCATCTTTAAAATTCCCAAAAAAGTTGCAAAAGAATTATGTATGCGATATCTCGTTTTTTGTTGGGTGATGATGCAACTGACAAGAGGATGCACTGGTTCACCGGTGGAAAATGTGCATTCCAAAAAAACAAGGAGGGATGGGGTTTGGAGATATTCACTGTTTTAATTTGGCATTGTTGGCTAAACAGACTTGGAGACTAATTGATAATCTTGATTCTCTGTGTGTGATGATTCTAAAGGTGAAATACTTTCCCGATGTAGATCTTATGGATACTACCCTAAAGAAAAAAAGCTTCGTATACATGGTAAAGCATTACGGCTGGAGTGGAAGCCCTGAAACTTATGGAGAGTGAGTGATCAGAGGCGGAGCTACGTTGGGGGATAAGCAGGCCATGGACCGCCCAACATAGCAATAAATACAATGAAGATTCAGCGGGTCGCAAGAGAAATTTTTGTGAGGTCCGGTTTAACTGGTCCGTCTGGCCTGCCCAACATATTTACCGTAGTTCCGCCACTGTGGGTGATGGAGTTAAAATAAAGATTTGAAAGATGAATGGATCCCACAGTCTCCAACAAGGAAGGTCATAACTGTTTGAGGAAACCAGCTTCTATCTCGTGTGTGCAACCTCATTAATCCTTTGACATGACACTTGGATGAACAGCTTGTCAGGCAAACCTTCTGGCAGGTGGACGCCCAATGCATTCTTGCAATTCCATTACCTTTACATGAGATGAGCGATTTTCTGGCTTGGAATCTGACAAGAACAAAAGCTTTTATGGTGCGATCTGCGTACCATGGAATCCGGAAGTCCCAGTTCGGCAGCAGAATTTAGAATTCAGAAGGGCCATTTAACTGAAAAGATATATGGGATTCAGTTTGGAGCTTCTTATGTCCATCTAAGATTAAAAAAATTATTTGGATGGCGCTTCATAGCCCGATCCCCTGCAGATCGATCCTTGCTGATAAGCATATAGAAATTAATCCAAGTTTCCCAGCATGCAACTTAGGGCCGGACAACATCAAACATTTGTTGTTTGAATGCAAGCTAGCTGCGGATGTGTGGAAAATGCTAGGCGTGGATGATATCATCAAACAAGCCATCGGGGTGGACCGAGATGGAGAAGTAATACTTGTACACTTGTTGTGTTTGAAGGATCATGAAGTTTCATATACTGGGCCTTTCCAAACTGAGAGAAAAGTAGCCACCGTAGCATGGTACGTATGGTATGAACGGCGGAAGTTAACTCATGGAGAGACCACCCAAACAACGGCTCAAATCGGTTTGGCCGTGAGAGGACTAGCGACGAACTACATTACCTCTTGTACGCCCAAAGCTAAACATAAGGCAGACGGGTGGAGTAGACCAAGGTACGGATATGCTAAATTGAATGTGGGCGCTGGATTTGATATGGATACACTTGAAGGATCGGTGGGAGCCGTCCTTCGTGATCACAATGGCACGTTCGTTGCTGTTGCAAACGAAAAATAGACATATGATTTGATTCATTTAGCAGAGTCTGTTGCAGTAAGATTTGGAATGAATCTTGCCCGTACTGCTGGATGTAACAAGATTGAAATCAACTCCCCCGTACTGCTGGATGTAACAAGATTGAAATCAACTCCGACAGTATAGAGGTGATTGAAGCTCAAAACGAGGGCAACTCTTTTTCAGTTGCTAGTGCTATATTTGATGATTTTTATTTCATGTCATTAGATTAGAATTAATGTCATTTATGAACACTGTAATAGAGAGAGCAATCAAGTAGCTCACGATCTCACGAATCGGCTAGGTTAGCTAAGTTTTCTCCCCTGGTTGTTGGATAGATACTGCCCCTAGTGCGGTTATTCATTGCTTTCAAGCGATGCCACTATTTTGATAAATCAATGAAGGAGAAGATAGTTGTCAAAAAAAGCTGTCTAAATCTAGTCTCCAATGCATCAGTGAAATCCATAAGTATATGATTTTCTTCTGAATCATGCAAAGTTATTCATTCTGACGGCGAGAGATCAGAGATCAAGTCCAAGACATAGAAACATGAAAAAGAGAGAATAAACACAGAAAGAACGGGACGTAGGCCTGATCACTAAAACGGGCAGAGCTAGCTACTGACGATCACCAAAAGAACCCAAGAACAGCCTCCGACGCTCACTCAAGACTTCTACTGCCACGAGAACGGGAGGGACGGCGACGTGCCCTCCGAGGAGCCATCGGCGCCGACGTGGAAGATCCCGTGGCAGTTCATCTCATTGTCGTTGGAGCTCGGGACCAGCGCGCCGCCGGCGTTGAGCTGCTCGCCGTCCATGCCGCCGGGGAAGGCGGCGAAGCCGGTGGCGGCGCTGGAGGCCTGGGAGCAGGCGAACCAGGAGGAGCTGCCGAACTGCTGCAGGTTGGGGACGGAGGGGATGTGCTCGCTGGGACGGACCATCCGGCTGACGTCGACGCTGGAGGAGTTGGCCGGGGATGACAGAAGAGAGAGAGCACAGTCGGAGTCGAGCACGTGCGTCAACTGTCCATCGGAGAACATCTTGTTGCTGCTGCTGCTCTCAGGCGGCGGCGGCGGCGGAGGCGCGACGGCTTTGAGGAGAGGCTGGCACACGGGTGGGATCTCGAGGGCCGGCGCGCCCGTGCTGAAGCTCATCTGATCTCCTTCGTGCAGGAAGGGGAAGCGCCGGCCTTCCTTGGAGTAGGACGACGAAGAGCCGGCGAAATTGATCTGGTGAGTGGTGGTGTAGTATGGATTGCTGTCCTCGGATTTGATGATCCCGGACCAGCTTGGCTCTGGCCTTGGAGCGGAGAAGGACGCGAACCTTGTCCCTGAATTTGAATACAGACCTGAACGGCCATCATGAAACGAGCATCAGACTCTGTAGTATTCAAATGTAGCAGAAATGAAAAAGACTGAAAATGCAGCATTGTGCAATCACCCTACTAATTCGAATATTCAGTTTACAATGTGCTCTTGTAAACCCCTGATTTATATTATAGTCACCATGTTACTCAATATCATCCATATCAAATGAATCTGATGCTAGAGAGGGCAAAAAAAAAAAAGGTATATAAAGCCATCCGATGTTCGCTGTCCGGGTTGCAGGATGTGTGGGATGATGTATACAGAGCAGTATGTATATTTTATCGTCTTATACAACAACAACAGTCGTAGATCCATGCAAAATGCAGGTCAAGCTTATTATCAGTTGGAGAGGAGAAAATATGTCCCATGTAAGCACGAGCATTTTACCGAGGGTTTTGCATTTGAACTAATATAATACGTAGTACTTTATAACAGAAATTTCTGAATCTGAGGTTACTATATAATTTGTTCATTTCAGCAATCGACAGGCTGACAAAAAGTATAATAGTAGTTAAATAGGAAAAATACCTTGTTGGGTTGTCATAAAGCTCCCAGAATTCATGCTGTCAACCTGTGGCTTCCTGCGGCGCCTGTTGTGCCCATCAAGGCGCTTTCTACAGCTACGCTTGGCCTCATCAAACTCCGCAAGCAAGTGGAATCTAAAAGAAACAAAAATTAATGGTAAGAAACACAAACATTTAAAAGTAGTCAACATATTGACCCATTTAATTGTAAATCAGCATCATCCTTAATGGCATATTGACCCTGTTAATGACACCCTAAACATATATGATTGTTGTAGCAGGAAGAGAGAAAATCACAACACATTTGAAGGCCCATGGGTAAAGAACCTTGCATAACCTCGATATAAGAAAATAAAACTAACTCCAAATGTCTTATCACTCCCATAATACAGGCAAGTGCTACAAGGACACATGATATCCGGCCATGGTGGACAAACAAGCACTATAAGCCAAGACCTAAGTATGGCATTCATGATCAGAGAGAATTTACACACCCATTATGCTTAAAATATGCAAAAAAATGACCCCATCACTATTCTGATTCTGAAAAAATAATATGCTCTGATACAATAAGGCACGTGGAAAATCAAAAGCTGCAAGGACCAAGCAGAGTGTCCTGAATATTTATTTGCTCGACATTAAAACAGAACACAGATTCCATGAAGAAAAGAGTACACACACGCGCAGCTGGACCACTCGGATTTGAATGCGTCAGTTAACAAAATTCAGTGCATGGGGGCTTCACTTTACAAAAGCTTTCTACTGGGCCTGCAAAGCGCTGCAAATTAGTGCAACTCCTGTTGGACATTTGGACTACGGTATAGGTTCCAACAGGTGTATGGCAGTGTGGCACCAGCCTGTAGGAACACTGAAGGAGTACAGTATGGTGATCCAAATTTTTGCTCCACTGGGCGCACTATTGCCTGATTGTGTGTCTGATAGGTACGCAATCATTGGAATCGCGCCCCCACTGATTATAAAAATTTTAGGAGAAGACGACCAAATGATTGATGGGTAATTTTTTTGTATTCTTTAAACTTTGAAGGCACATGATGCAGAGTTGGTGTGAAATGAACCTGGGAAAATGTACAGTACAAAAACATGTGAAACTGGAGGCATTTTTTCCCCATTTTCACATCTTTTTGTACATACCATATCTGACAGACATACCTCAGTTTTTATGTCAAGTCTAGAAATATAAAATGAAAATGTTTCAAATACATGAACACTTAAGCTAGAAAGGAATGCGCATAGCAAGAAGCCAAGAACATTAAGTGCAAGTTACTCCAATAATTCTATCTGTTCAATAATGGAAGAACAAGGTTCTTACTGGAGTATTTGAAAAAGCCACAAGTTAGATTCTGAAGGAGTGTGGCTTTTGTTGTATACTAACATTAAGTGCAAGTTACTCCAATAATTCAGCTAACCGATGAATAGTACTAGAACATCCAAGACAATCCAAGACATTCAAAGACAACCGGCTCCACCAAAATGCAAAAATGTGGAACCTATTTTGCAACGGTGTTTCAAGAATTGGTCTAGTGGTCCCAGTATCTCATGTGGAAAAAACAAGGCTAATAACAAGAGGCAGTCATGGCAGATGAGGTAGGCCGGTTTCTGGCCAAGAATTTAAGAAAACAGGTCATGTGTTCAGCAACATCTTTAAAGAGTGAACAGCCCACACACAACAAATACTGCTGCACACAATAACCACGAGTAAACCGAAAGAATTCCTATGGATCTGGTGGTTACTACTAATTCAGCAATGGGGGCAATCATGTCAGGCATGGGGCTCACCGCTCAGTCCATAAACCACCCCAAGGGCAAAATGGGTTGATCCTATAAAGTACATATGGTTAACCGTAGCCGGATTACACAGATTAACTTCTTGACTCCCCGGTTGGTTCAAAATATGTGATAGTTTCTAGGGACTCTACAGCAGAGCATTGCACCACTTTTATTTAGCCAGAATAAAAGTAGTACTACATCCGTCCATAATAAGTGTCGTAGTCTTAAACCAACCCCAGTTCAAAACTGCGACACTTATTTTGGATCGGAGGGAGTAATATCTTTGTCAATGTCATGGGAAATAGTTGCACAAATTACGCTCCACTCTTCAATTTCAAACCAGAACAATGGAAAAGAAGATAGAGAAGCAATGGATCTGGTGGTTACTAATTCAGCAAGGGGAGGCAATCGTGTCAGAGATGGGGCCTACTGTTCAGTCAATAAACCACCTCAAAGGCAAAATGGGCTGATCCTCAAGTACCTACGGTTAACCGTGGTTTACACACAGAAAAAAAAACTGTGGTTTACACAGATTCACTTCTTACCACCTTTTACCTCCGTCCCAAATTATTTGTCTTAAATTTGTCTAGATATGAATTTATCTAACACTAAAACATGTTTAGATACATCCGTGTCTACACAAATCTAAGACAAATAATTCGGGACGGAGGGTGCAGTTGGTTTAAAATCTGTGCTGATTTTTTTGTCAGAGTAAAAGTGGTACTAATATAATATATTTGTCAATGTCACAAATTATACTCTAATATTAAACTCGAAAATAAAAGAAGTAATATATTTGTCAATGTCACAAATTATACTCCACTCGTAAACTTCAAACCCGAACTTTTTTTTTTCAAAAAAGGGAAGAATCCAATGGCAGGTTTGAAAATGTGGCAGCTAGCTAATAATAAAAAGGACTGCTCCATCTGATCTTTGGCACATGGAGTGCATCAGCCACTTTTCACTGGTAATAATTCACACCCGTGGGCTAGAAAGTTACCAGTGCAAAAGTAGGAAAATGGGAGGGCTATGATTCAGGTATACAACAGGTTGCCAAAGTAAAAAAAAAAAAAAACTTGGGGGTACTTGACCCATATGAAAAGGCTGAAAAGTTAGTGCCGGATAAAGGAAAAGTTACTGGTGCATCCTTGAAACCGAACAGTGAGATATGCTCAGCTCACTCTCACCACCCCCTACTGATTCTACCAGTAGCAGTGCTCCTTGCTTGGAATGGGAGCAACTGGTTGTTAATTTGAGCCAAAGAGAAAGGCAAAGCCAGGACCTGAGAAAGAACTGGCTTGGATTGGCCTTTCCACTTTGAACAAAGGGAAGGGAATGATGATCAGCAGTAAAAAAAAAGGGCAAAAATATTGGAGTGCAGTCAATCAATTTTACCATTGCAGCAATTCAAGCAATGGTCTTTCAGCAGCAGCACAATCGAGCCGATGCGACCGTGCGAATGGGCTGAATTGAGTGTTGGTAACAGGAATCGCGGGAATTTTGCGATTTTGGCGGGTTGGATGGGTGTTTGTTGGTTGGTTACCTGCTGCACTGCTGGCAGAAGCGCATCTCGCGGCCGGCGACGACGACGAGGGGCGTCTTGGAGTGCGCCTCGCACACCTTGTGCCGCCGGTGGTAGTCGCGGCACTTGCTCAGGTCGGCCTTGCAGCCGTCCACGGCGCACGACGGGCAGTGCCCCGCCCCCGCGCCGCCGGCCCCCGGGCGCGGCCGCTTCAGCGGGCTCGCCGACGGCACCACCGCCGCGGCGTTCGACGCCGACGCCGACAAGGACGCCGCCGGGCCATTCGCCGCCGCCGCCGCCGTCGCCACGGGTGGCTGCTTCATCGCGCCGTCCGCCGCGGGGCCGAACTCCCCCAGCCCGCCCAGCTTGAGGTCAACCGAGCACTCGGGGCGGCCCGGCGGCCCGCGCGCGGCCGCGGCAGCGATGCCCGCCGCGGCGGGAGCGGCCATGGCCGGCACCCCGTCGTGCTCCAGCTCGGCCAGGTCCCAAGAGCCCGGCATCTTGAGATCCCAATCCATGCCGCTCGCTCGCTTGCTCACTCACTCACCAGCCAGAGCAAGCTAGCAAGCAGCCGCACCGTCGCCCCTGACGCTTCTTGGCCACCACAGACCTTTCTCTCTCTCTATCTCAGGGTCAGGTAAACTGCTCGCCGGTTTGTCCCCTCCCTCCGGCCGGCCCCCTCACTCCGCGACGAAGGAAGCTAGCAACCAAGCAAGAATCATTGCGCGGTGACCACCATCGCACCGGAGGCGAACAAACGGAAGCGCGAGCAGAGCGCGGACGTGCAGAGGGGCATGCAGGCAGCTGCGGCCTATCCCCGATAGGGATGGGGGGAGTGGAGGCAGCAGAGCAGAGCGCACAGACGCGCGAGCGAGTAGCGAGACAAGGAAGGTAGCGCCAAGGGAGTGGGAGGCAGTCAGTACATGCTCGCAGAGGCAAGTGCGGCAGGTGTGTGGGATGGAGCAGGGACAGCCATGGATGGGAGAACTACTAGCGAGTGGTGGTGGGGGTGGTGGAGACTAGTCTCTTCTACTTCTACTAGTACAGGAGGGGGGCGGTGCATATTGCATAGCGGGAGTAACAATATTTTGATTAACAGTTTATTGCTTGCTGATGGCTACTAGCAGAAGCCATTTCTTGGTCTTGATCAATCGCCTGAAAGGGATTCCAGAGGAGGAGGGGCAATGAATGGGTGAATGGGGTCGCCATGCCTCTCAGCGCCATGTTCTCACCCTTTAACGCCAGCATGGAAGCCTTGTGCTGCAATTATTGGGGGCGGGCTGGGTTTGGTTTGGGGTTTGGGGGCTTCGCTTTCCCTTTCTTGGCGCCTCAACAAAGGTGTGGGTGTGGGTTAGTGACCGCTAATGAGCCCTAGTTAGCATCTCATGGTCTAGCTAGATTGTGGTTTTGCTCAAATCTAAAGCTAGATCTCCTTGAAAGTTGAAACAAAGTAGGAATTTTCATAGGAAAAGAGTCTTGTAGTTTTCCTATGATGCCTTTTCGATCGTAGGTGGACGGTTCTTTGTCCGGCCCTCACGTTTTCGCTTCTTCTGAGAAGTTCGATGCAACATGTGTCTTTGTCTTTCGTCTTCTTGCTCGTGAAGAAACGGTTGCTTCCGTGTTCTTGTGGAGCATCCAAACGGCCATGTTGCGCGCATTCCATGTTTAGATCAGTAATCCAGAAAACATGACATTTAATTCCCGTGGCCGGTGGTTTTCCTATCATACCTTCTATTCTAAACGTACGATAGTTGTAATTTAAAAAGTGTTTCCATTGTTTTCGCCCCATGTTCACGACGACAAAATGGCCATGTGACCCACATGTCAGAGGGATAAAACTTTTTTTTACGGAGGCGGAGGGATAATTGTTGACTTCTGATTCGTTGTTAACTACATCGCTTCGTGACGAGTTAGTGCCGTATTATGACGTGTAAATCAAGCCTCTTTAATAGTTAGAGATACTCTTGATGTTGAGAGACATATGTGGTTTCAACATCCTAGGCGGTAGGCATGACGAGGAGGCGACGGCAGTTTAGAGGGCAAGCCTAGTTTCTCTCCTTGATTGACAATGGTGATCACATGTTCAAACCTGGGTTGCCACGGAGCTCAGCTCAGGCGGTTAGCATGACGAGCTTGTGACATGCATGCCGTTTTTATCATGTGCAGCTTTCTCTTCTGCTCGCCTCCTGAATCTTTGCCCACCACTGCACAGTTAATTCACTGTGAAATTTATCCATGCCCTGGAAACTTCTTTTCTTCTTGTGCATAAACTCCCTTTGTTGCAGGAGGCACCATGCAGTTGCACCAATTAATAAACTCTTGTTCACAACGAAAACCTGAAGCAGCCCTGTGTAATTATTAAATTCTGGGATGGGTGTAGATTGTAGACCACACAGCCCAACTCTGACTGCATGGAAAAAAGATATTCCCTGAGCAAACTTGCACTTGCACCCATTATTTTAACACTACTTTAATCTCCCCCAAGATACGCCCCCTCTATCCAGGCTTTTGGCCTGATCCGTTTGGTCTGAAAAAAACAGTAGCCGGGAGATGGTCCAATTATCCGCGACAGGTACATCGTTGATCAATTTTATACGTATATTATATTACTGTATGCCGTTAGATTAGCATTTTGTCGCCACACTGCATCATGCGCGCCAACTTGGGAGTTTGGTGGTTTTCATACACTCCACGTCATGGAACATTATTTGTAAACTGTGACAAGGAAAACAATGCTATATATTGCAGTATAGTGTTTGAATGTGCTTGGTTGGAAGGGAGCCTAGCTTGTGGCTCCTCGGGCTCGGGGACATGATATGCATGGGCTCGTTTGCTTGTTTGTTTGCTCCTTTTAGGTGTTCTTGAGTTGTGGTGGAGTGGAGTGTAGGGATGAGGAGATCTAGAAAGGAAATGTAATAACAATGGGATGTGAGATGATAGGTGAAAGATTGCACTACCATGATAGGTGAAAGATTGTGCTACCATGATGGGCCACCTTGTAGCTGTAGGGAGCCTTTAATTTGCCAAGACATATCAGGTGTGGATTGGTTGGTTGGAAAACTTTCTACTGCTACCATTGAGGGTGTATCATGTGCACTCGGACTATGTGGTGCAACTAATGTACTGGTGTGCATGTTTGTGGCATGGTGCATGTTTGTGCTCTCTATGTGCTCAAACACAACTGTTTTTTCGAAAAGATGTGCTCAAACACATGTATGTGCCGTAACATTTAGAATAAAGAGATATTGAAGTTGTATCCACGACTTGTATAAACGAATTTGCGCTATCAAAATGTTGGGAACTTTAAGTTGCTTGGGTCTAATTTATTTTGTGAAGCTTGTGTATAGAACCCAAGTAATCCGAGCTATGCCTTGAAATATACATTAATATCTGTCGAGATTCAATCGTGTGAACGAAGGGAAATGTTTTCAGCATCGACAAACACCGCTTCAAAATTACCCGATGCCAGAGACCGCACATGGCTTTTACTCCCTTATTTCATAGTCCCGTATTTTTCCCTCACTTATTTCTGTCATAAGTGTTGGTCCTTGCCAATGATTGCCAACCAAGCATGTCCACAAACGCATTTGGCGTTTGGCCCCCGATATATGAAAAATTCAGGTGGGGAAGTCTCCCCACGCGTAAATTCAAAAACAAAAACACATTTGAAGGAACAACCATGTCGTATGAGTGAAACTGATGGCGGTTATCAAGAAGTCAGAAGTGATTAGGTCCATAGAGCTCTAGGACAATCCAACGAGAACCATTTTGGTTTCGAATCCAATCCTCCTCAGATTATTGACACAGTTCAAATCTTCAAGGCTAACAAAAAAATTGCCGACTCTATTTTTCGATAAGAGGGGCCTCTTGGCTCCTATTTCCAAATTGAAGTCATACGAAGTAAGGAGTGCAAACACCTTGGTATACAACCACATCATAGGGGTGCTAGAACTAGAACCAACCATATGGCACACAACCATCTATCAAGCCCGCAAGCACGAAAAAAGAAGGGACCGAATCACATCAACAACAAGTTCCTCGCAGTCTAGCTACCAAAAGAGATAATTGCAAAAAAGTCATTTTTATGAATAGCTAGAAACACATTGGCTTTTACTATCAGCCCCAGTCGTGCCCACACTTGAAATCTTTGTGTGTCACTTGAGCAAGCCTCATAGACACTAGTTGTAGCATGCTTTATATTCCTATTTTCTAGGACGATCAACGAGCAAGAAGACACCCCAGAGAGAAAATGACATTTGTTGGGTCAGCAAAACGAATCCCTTGAAAACAAACTTCTTTCTTGTTTTCCGAATTATACAGTAAAGAAACCATTTTTTGGCAAAAATGAAAATATGCTGGGGGGGGCACAACTTTCCAGAAGAGCCTAAATAAGGAGCGGAGGGAAATAAGTGATTAATGCTTTCATCATTGTCAAACCTCACATTTCTTACTATCCTCCAAACATTTTCTATTTGAATCATCTTTGCACAGGGCCCTCTTCTTGATGACAAACCAAGAAAAAAGGCTCAACTTCCAGAGATATCTTCGTTTTCCATAAGACCGGGAAAACAACTTGTCACGCGACAAGACATTGGCACAAGGATTAAATAGAAAAGACCTAAAAGCAGTGAGAAGCCATTTTACTTTGTCTGGTTCTTCAGACAGAATAACCTGATCACTTTCGCCAACTCTATTACTTCCTTCGGTTGAATTTATAAGTTGGGCACGGATTTTAGGTCTTTATTTGACAAGAAAAAATTAATACATGCCAAAAAATATATTTAGATTTGCAATTGAATGAATTTATAAATAACTACTTTTATAACATATTATACATATTTTCTAAATTGAATAGGAGACCTAAGAAACCTAAGCTCAACCTTTGAAAACAACTGAAGGAAGTCCTAATGCTAGAGTAATAAGTGCATTTGAAGGATAAAACACTACACTTGTGCCTACGAGGCTATGTTGCCTATGGACAAGGTAGGCAATGATCTGGATGCTAACTAATCGGCGGAGCGTCAATTTGAAATGAAGAATTGATGCGTAGGACTAGCCCAATCATCCGCTAATGCAATAAATGGAGATTTACATGATGTCTTTGCTGCGCAATATATGTAACCGTCCTTTTTTCCAGGGAAATTATGTAACTGTCGAACAGTAGAAGTCCTTGTAAAAATTTATATGTTCAGTTACAATTAATGGGTATGATTTCTTTTTTCGAGAGGCAAGTGTAATTTAAATTTTTGTGACATGGTGCATGTTTGTGCTCTCTATGTGCTCAAACGTTATTGTTCTTCAAAAAGATGTGCTCAAAACACATGCATGTGCCATAACATTTAGAATAAAATATATGGTATCCGCTTGTAAACAGTAGTCAACTATATCCCGCTCTTGTTTGTTTTGTTGTTATATCACAACTGCAAAATAATCCTATTGAAGTATTACAACATCTTGCCTACATACGCATCGATGAAACTAAAGTTTCTTGTGAGCCCCCCCCCCCCCCACCCCCCTTGTGATTGCGTATGTGATGTTCCCTTCTTTACCGTTCCCATCCCATTGATAAATCCAGCAATATATACCATACAAGGCTACAACGCTGCAATATTAAGAAAAAAACATTATTGAAGTAGTATCCATGACTTGTATAAATGACTTTGCGCTATTGAAATGTTTGAAACTTTAAGTTGCTTGGGTCTAATTTATTTTGTGAAGTTGGCTTCTAGAACCCAAATTATCCGAGCTACACCTTGCAAATATACATTAATATTTGTGGATTCAATCAAGTGAACAAAAGAATTTTCAGCATCGACCAACGTCACTTCAAAATTACCCGATGTCAGAGACCGCACATGGCTTTTACTCACTTGTTTCATAGTCCCGTATTTTCCCCTCACTTATTTTTGTCATAAGTGTTGGTCCTGGCCGATGATTGCCAATGGAGCATGTCCACAAACACATTTGAAGGAACAATCATGTGGTATGAGTGAAAATGATGGCAGTTGTCAAGAAGTCAGAGGTAATCAGGTATGTAGAGCTCTAGGACAATCCAATGAGAACCATTTTGGTTTCCAAATCCCATCCTGGATTATCGACATAGTTCAAATCTTCAAGGCTAACAATAAAACTGTCAAGTCTATTTTTTGATAAGAGGGGCAGGGGCCTCTTGGCCCCCATTTTCAAAATGGAGTCATACGAAGTAAGGAGCAACAATGCACTCCTAGGTATACGACCAAATCATAGGCGTGATAGAACTAGAACCAGCCATATGGCACACAACCATCTATCAAGCCCGCAAGCACCAAAATAGAAGGAAACTGAATCACCTCGACAACAAGTTCCTTGCAGTCTACCAAAAGAGATAACTACACAAAATGGTTATTTTTATGAATACCTGGAAGCACATAGGCTTTTTACTATGGCCCTAGTAGTGCCCACGGCTGAAGTCTTCGTGTGTCACCTAAGCAAGCCTCCTAGATACCATAGCTTGCTTTGTATTTATCTTTTCTAAGACGATTAATGAGCCAGCAGGGAGCCCAGAGAGAAATGAAAATTGTTGGGTCGCCAAGAGGAATCCCTTGAAAACAATACATTTTTCTTGTTTGCCAGACAACAAAAAAGACCTACAGAACGAATATAAATTACACCTCTATCTTTGCCAGTATAGCTAGGCAAAAAATTCTAGCAGAAATGAAAATATGCCCCGGGGGGGCTAGGTATGTAGTGCGGGAAAATAAGCGATCAATGCTTTCATCATTGTCAAACCTTATATTTCTTACTATTCTCCAAATCTTTTCTACTCGAACTATCTTTGACCAGGGCCCTCTTCTTCATAACTAATTAAGAAAAAAGGCTCAACTTTCAGAGATATCTTTGTTTTCCTTAAGTATGGGAATACAACTTGTCGTACAACAAGACATTGGTACAAGATTTAATAAAAAAGACCCAGAAGTAGTGAGAAGCGATTTTACTTTGTCTGGTTCTTCGGATAGAATAACCTGATCACTTTCGCCAACTTTATTTCTTCCTCTGGTTGGATTTATAAGTTGGGCATGCATTTTAGGTCTTTATTTTATGATAAAAAATTATTACATGTTAAAAAATATATTTAGATTTGCAATTGAATGAATTTTCTAAATAGTTGTTTTTATAACATATTATACATATTTTCTAAATTTAGGAAATCTAAAAATCTATGCTCAACCTATGAAAACAACCGAAGGAAGTCGTAATACTAGCGTAATAAATGCAGTTGGAGGATAAAACACTACAGTCGTGCCTACGAGGCTATGTTGCCTATGGACGGGGTATGCAATGATCTGGATGCTAGCTAATCGGTGATGCGTCAATTTGACATGACGAATTGACACGTTGGAGTGGCCCAATCATCACCTAAAACTTGCAAGAAATGGAGATCTACATTATGCCTTTGTTGCGCAATGTAACTATCTTTTTTTCGAGGAAATATATGTGACTATTGAATAGTAGAAGTCCTTGTAAACATTTATATATTAAGTTACAATTAATGGGTCTGATTTCTTCTTTTTGTTTCTCGAGAGGCAAGTGCAATTTAAATTTTTGTGACGTGGTGCATGTTTGTGCTCTCTATGTGCTCAAACCCCTGTTTAACAATTCATCTGATTAACCAGTTAACTTGCCGATTAATCCTTACTCTCACGGTCACAGAGTAGCCGATAAACTGATAAAGCATCCGATTAATTGATTAAATGACCGATTAACTTGCTGATTAGCCTATTAATCCCTTACTCGCCAGCCAACCTAGCAGCTACCAGTTAATGATTTCCTCAACAATGGCTCAAACGTTACTATTCTTCAAAAACATGTGCTCAAAACACATGCATGTGCCGTAACATTTAGAAAATATATGGTATCCGCTTGTAAACTGTAGTCAACTATATTTCGCTCTTGTTTGTTTTGTTGTTATATCACAACTGCAAATAATGATATTCAAGTATTCTAACATCTTGCCTACATACGCATCGATGAAACTAAAGTTTCTTGCAATATTATTTTGGCGCGATGTGCAGCTACAACTTGCTAGCACACCATCACACACGGGAGATATAATCCCCCCCCCCCCCTTGTGATTGCGTATGTGATGTTCCCTTCTTTACCATTCCCATCCCATTGATAAATCCGACAATATATATACCATACGAGGCTACAACGCTGCAATATTAAGAAAAAAACAACATTATTGAAGTAGTATCCACGACTTGTATAATTATGACTTTGTGCTATCGAAATGTTGGAAACTTTAAGTTGCTTGGGTCTAATTTATTTTGTGAAGTTGGTTTCTAGAACCCAATTATCTGAGCTACACCTTTCAAATATACATTAATATTTGTGGATTCAATCATGTGAACAAAAGGATTTTCAGCATCGACCAACGTCACTTCAAAATTACCCGATGTCAGAGACTGCACATGGCTTTTACTCACTTGTTTCATAGTCCCGTATTTTTTCCTCGCTTATTTTTGTCATAAGTGTTGGTCCTTGCCGATGATTGCCAATGGAGCATGCACACAAACACATTTGAAGGAACAATCATGTAGTATGAGTGAAAATGATGGCAGTTATCAAGAAGTCAGAGGTGATCAGGTATGTAGAGCTCTAGGACAATCCAATGAGAACCATTTTGGTTTCCAAATCCCATCCTCGGATTATCGACATAGTTCAAATCTTCAAGGCTAACAAGAAAAATGTCGACTCTATTTTTCGATAAGAGGGGGAGGGGCCTCTTGGCCCCCATTTTCAAAATGGAGTCATACGAAGTAAGGAGCAACAATGCACACCTTGGTATACGACCAAATCATAGGGGTGATAGAACTAGAACAAGCCATATGGCACACAACCATCTATCAAGCCCGCAAGCACCAAAATTGAAGGAAACTGAATTGCCTCGACAACAAGTTCCTTGCAGTCTACCAAAAGAGATAACTACACAATAAGGTCATTTTTATGAATAGCTGGAAGCACATAGGCTTTTTACTGTGGCCCCAGTAGTGCCCACGCCTGAAGTCTTTGTGTGTCACCTAAGCAAGCCTCCAAGATACCATAGCTTGGTTTGTATTTATCTTCTCTAGGACGATCAATGAGCCAGCAGGGAGCCCAAAGAGAAACGAAAATTGTTGTGTCGCCAAGAGGAATCCCTTGAATACTTTTTTCTTGTTTTCCAGACTACAAAAAGAAATGAAAATATGCGGGGGGGGGGGGGGGGGCTAGGTATGTAGCACGGAAATGTAAGTGAACAATGCTTTCATCATTACCAAACCTTATATTTCTTACTATCCTCCAAATCTTTTGTACTCGAACTATCTTTGACCAGGGCCCTCTTCTTGATAACTAATTAAGAAAAAAGGCTCAACTTTCAAAGATATCTTTGTTTTCCTTAAGAACAGGAATACAACTTGTCGTACAACAAGACATTGGTACAAGGATTTAATAAAAAAGACCCAGAAGCTGTGAGAAGCCATTTTACTTTGTCTGGTTCTTCGAACAGCATAACCTGATCACTTTCGTCAACTCTATTTCTTCCTCTGGTTGGAATTATAAGTTGGGCACACATTTTAGGTCTTTATTTTATATGAAAAATTTATTACATGTTAAAAAATATATTTAGATTTGCAATTGAATGAATTTTCTAAATAATTATTTTTATAACATATTATACATATTTTCTAAATTTAGGAAAGCTAAAAATCTATGCTCAACCTATGAAAACAACCGAAGGAAGTCATAATACTAGCGTAATAAATGCAGTTGGAGGATAAAACCCAACACTCGTGCCTACGAGGCTATGTTGCCTATGGACCGGGTTGGCAATGATCTGGATGCTAACTAATCAGTGACGCGTCAATTTGACATGAAAAATTGACACGTTGGAGTGGCCCAATCATCAGCTAAAACTTGCAAGAAATGCAGATCTACATGATGCCTTTGTTGCGCAATGTAACTGTCTTTTTATCGGGGAAATATATGTGACTGTTGAATAGTAAAAGTCCTTGTAACAATTTATATATTGAGTTACAATTAATGGGTCTGATTTCTTCTTTTTGTTTCTCGAGAGGCAAGTGTAATTTAAATTTTTGTGACATGGTGCATGTTTGTGCTCTCTATGTGCTCAAACGTTACTATTCTTCAAGAAGATGTGCTCAAAACACATGCATGTGCCATAACATTTAGAAAATATATAGTATCCACTTGTAAACAGTAGTCAACTATATTTCGCTCTTGTTTGTTTTGTTGTTATATCACAACTGCAAATAATGCTATTGAAGTATTCTAACATCTTGCCTACATATGCATCGATGAAACTAAAGTTTCTTGCGATATTATTTTGGCGTGATGTGCAACTACTACTTGCTAGCACACCATCACACATGGGAGATATAATCCCCCCCCCCCCTTGTGATTGCGTATGTGATGTTCCCTTCTTTACCGTTCCCATCCCATTTATAAATCCGACAATATATATACCATACGAGGCTACAACGCTGCAATATTAAGAAAAAAACAACATTATTGAAGTAGTATCCGCGACTTGTATAATTATGACTTTGGGCTTTCGAAATGTTGGAAACTTTAAGTTGCTTTGGTCTAATTTATTTTGTGAAGTTGGTTTCTAGAACCCAAATTATCCTAGCTACACCTTTCAAATATACATTAATATTTGTGGATTCAATCATGTGAACAAAAGGATTTTCAGCATCGACCAACGTCACTTCAAAATTACCCGATGTCTGAGACCGCACATGGCTTTTACTCACTTGTTTCATAGTCCCGTATTTTTCCCTCATTTATTTTTGTCATAAGTGTTGGTCCTTGCTGATGATTGCCAATGGAGCATGTACACAAACACATTTGAAGGAACAATCATGTGGTATGAGTGAAAATGATGGCAGTTATCAAGAAGTCAGAGGTGATCAGGTATGTAGAGCTCTAGGACAATCCAATGAGAACCTTTTTGGTTTCCAAATCCCACCCTCGGATTATCGACATAGTTCAAATCTTCAAGGCTAACAAGAAAACTGTCGACTCTATTTTTCGAGAAGAGGGGGAGGGGCCTCTTGGCCCCCATTTTCAAAATGGAGTCATACAAAGTAAGGAGCAACAATGCACACCTATGTATACGACCAAATCATAGGGGTGATAGAACTAAAACTAGCCATATGGCACACAACCATCTATCAAGCACGCAAGCACCAAAATAGAAGGAAACTGAATCACCTCGACAACAAGTTCCTTGCAGTCTACCAAAAGAGATAACTACACAAAAAGGTCATTTTTATGAGTAGCTGTAAGCACATAGGATTTTTACTATGGCCCCAGTAGTGCCCACGCCTGAAGTCTTCGTGTGTCACCTAAGCAAGCCTCCTAGATACCATAGCTTGCTTTGTATTTATCTTCTCTAGGACGATCAATGAGCCAGTAGGGAGCCCAAAGAGAAATGAAAATTGTTGGGTCGCCAAGAGGAATCCCTTTTTTCTTGTTTTCCAGACTACTAAAAAAATGAAAAGATGCCGGGGGGGGGGGGGGGCTAGCTCGGAAAAATCAGTGAACAATGCTTTCATCATTGTCAAACCTTATATTTCTTACTATCCTCCAAATCTTTTTTAATCGAACTATCTTTGACCAGAGCCCTTTTCTTGATAACTAATTAAGAAAAAAGGCTCAACTTGCAGAGATATCTTTGTTTTCCTTAAGAACGGGAATTCAACTTGTCGTACAATTGGTACAAGGATTTAATAAAAAAGACCCAAAAGCTATGAGAAGCCATTTTACTTTATCTGGTTTTTCGGACAGAATAACATGATCACTTTCGTCGACTCTATTTCTTCCTCTGGTTAGATTTATAAGTCGGGCATGCATTTTAGGTCTTTATTTATATGAAAAATTTGTTACATGTTAATAAATATATTTAGATTTGCATTTGAATGAATTTTCTAAATAATTGTTTTTATAACATACTTTACATATTTTCTAAATTTAGGAAAGCTAAAAATCTATGCTCAACCTATGAAAACAACTGAAGCAAGTCGTAATACTAGCGTAATAAATGCAGTTGGAGGATAAAACGCTACACTCGTGCCTACGAGGCTATGTTGCCTATGGACGTGGTAGGCAATGATCTTGATACTAACTAATCGGTGACGCATCAATTTGACATGACGAATTGACACGTTGGAGTGGCCCAATCTTCAGCTAAAACTTGCAAGAAATGGAGATCTACATGATGCCTTTGTTGCGCAATGTAACTGTCTTTTTTCGGGGAAATATATGTGACTGTCGAATAGTAGAAGTCATTGTAAAAAACTATATATTTAGTTACAATTAATGGGTCTGATTTCTTCTTTTTGTTTCTCGAGAGGGGAGTGCAATTTAAATTGTTGTGACATGGTGCATGTTTGTGCTCTCTATGTGCTCAAACGTTACTGTTCTTCAAAAAGATGTGCTCAAAACACATGCATGAGCTGTAACATTTAGAATAAAATATGTGGTATCCGCTTGTAAACAGTAGTCAACTATATTCCGCTCTTGTTTGTTTTGTTGTTATATCACAACTGCAAATAATGCTATTGAAGTATTCTAACATCTTGCCTCCATACGCATCGATGAAACTAAAGTTTCTTGCGATATTATTTTGGCGTGATGTGCAGCTACTACTTGCTAGCACACCATCACACATGGGAGATATAATTCCCCCCCCCCCCCATGTGATTGCGTATGTGATGTTCCCTTCTTTACCGTTCCCATCCCATTGATCAATCCGGCAATATATACCATACGAGGCTACAACACTGTGATATTAAGAAAAAACAACATTATTGAAGTAGTATCCACGACTTGTATAATTAAATGACTTTGCGCTATCAAAATGTAGGAAACTTTAAGTTGCTTGGGTCTGATATATTTTGTGAAGTTGGTTTATAGAATCCAAATTATCCGAGCTACACCTTGCAAATATACATTAATATTTGTGGATTCAATCATGTGAACAAAAGGATTTTCAGCATTGACTAACGTCACATTAAAATTACCCGATGTCAGAGACCGCACATGGCTTTTACTCACTTGTTTCATAGTCCCGTATTTTTCCCTCACTTATTTTTGTCATAACTGTTGGTCCTTGCCGATGATTGCCAATGGAGCATGTCCACAAACACATTTGAAGTAACAATCATGTGGTATGAGTGAAAATGATGGCAGTTATGAAGAAGTCAGAGGTGATCGGGTCTGTAGAGCTCTAGGACCATCCAATGAGAACCGTTTTGGTTTCCAATCCCATCCTCCGATTATCGACACAGTTCAAATCTTCAAGTCTAACAAAAAAATTGTCGACTCTGTTTTTCTATAAGAGGGGGAGGGGCCTCTTGGCCCCCATTTTCAAAATGGAGTCATACAAAGTAAGGAGCAACAATGCACATCTAGGTATACGACCAAATAATAGGGTTCAATGCACAACTAGGTATACGACCAAATAATAGGGGTGATAGCACTAGAACCGGCCATATGGCACACAACCATCTATCAAGCCCGCAAGCACCAAAATAGAAGGAAACTGAATCGCCTCAACAACAAGTTACTTGCAGTCTACCAAAAGAGATAACTACACAAAAAGGTCATTTTTATGAGTAGCTGTAAGCACATAGGATTTTTACTATGGCCCCAGTAGTGCCCACGCCTGAAGTCTTCGTGTGTCACCTAAGCAAGCCTCCTAGATACCATAGCTTGCTTTGTATTTATCTTTTCTAGGACGATCAATGAGCCAGCAGGGAGCCCAGAGAGAAATGAAAATTGTTGGGTCGCCAAGAGGAATCCCTTGAAAACAATACTTTTTTCTTGTTTTCCGGACTACAGAAAAGACCAACACAACAAACATAAAGTACACCTCTATCTTTGACAGTTTAGCTAGGCAAAAATTCTAGCAGAAATGAAAATATGCCCGGGGGCGGGGGGGGGGGGGGGGAGCTACGTATGTAGCGCAGGAAAATAAGCGATCAATGCTTTCATCATTGTCAAACCTTATATTTCTTACTATCGTCCAAATCTTTTCTACTCGAACTATCTTAGATCAGGGCCCTCTTCTTGATAACTAATTAAGGAAAAAGGCTCAACTTTCGGAGATATCTTTGTTTTCCTTAAGAATGGTAATACGACTTGTCGTACAACAAGACATTGGTACAAGGATTTAATAGCAAAGACCCAGAAGCAGTGAGAAGCCATTTTACTTTGTCTGGTTCTTCGGACAGAATAACCTAATCACTTTCGCCGACTCTATTTCTTCCTCTGGTTGGATTTATAAGTTGAGCACGGATTTTAGGTCTTTATTTTATAAGCAAAATTTATTTCATGCCAAAATATATATTTAGATTTCCAATTGAATGAATTTTCTAAATAATTGTTTTTATAACATATTATACATATTTATTAAATTTAGGAAAGCTAAAAATATATGCTTAGTCTATGATAACAACCGAAGGAAATCGTAATACTAGAGTAATAAATGGATTTGGAGGATAAAACATTACAGTCGTGCCTACGAGGCTATGTTGCCTATGAACGTGGTAGGCAATGATCTGGATGCTAACTAATCGGTGGCGCGTCAATTTGACATGACGAATTGACGCGTTGGAGTGGCCCAATCATCAGCTAAAACTTGCAAGAAATGGAGATCTACATGATGCCTTTGTTGCGCAGTATATGTAACTGTTTTTTTCGGGGAAATATATGTAACTGTCGAATAGTAAAAGTCCTTGTAAAAATTTATATATTCAGTTACAATAATGGGTCTGATTCTTCTTTTTGTTTCTCAAGAGGCAAGTGCAATTTAAATTTTGTGACATGGTGCATGTTTGTGTGCTCTGTGTTCTCAAACGGAACTGTTCTTCAAAAAGATGTGCTCAAACACATGCATGTGCCGTAACATTTAGTATAAGATATATGGTATCCGCTGTAAACAGTAGTCAGCTATATTTCACTCTTGTTTCTTTTGTTGTTATATCACAAATGCAAATAATGCTATTGAAGTACTATAACATATTGTGTACATACGCATCGATGAAACTAAAGTTTCTTGCGATATTATTTTGGCGTGATGTGCAACTACTACTTGCTAGCACACCATCACACATGGGATATATAATTGGCCCACGTTGTGATTTCTTATGTGATGTTCCCTTCTTTACCGTCCCCATCTCATTGATCAATCTAACAATATATATCATACGAGGCTACAACGTTGCAATATTAAGAAAAGAAAAAACATTATTGAAGCAGTATCCAGGACTTGTATGAACGACTTTGCGCTATCGGAATGTTGGGAACTTTAAGTTGCTTGGGTCTACTCTATTTTGTGAAGTTGGTTCATAGAACCCAAATTATCCGAGATACACCTTGCAAATATACATTAATATTTGTTGATTCAATCATGTGAACAAAAGGAAACATTCAGCAGCGTCCAACAGTGCTTCAAAAATTACCCGATGTCAGAGACCGCACATGGCTTTTACTCACTTGTTTCATAGTCCCGTATTTTGCCCTCACTTATATATGTCATAAGTGTTGATCCTTGCCAATGATTGCCAATGGAGCATGTCCACAAACACATTTGAAGGAACAACCATGTGGCATGAGTGAAACTGATGGCAGTTATCAGGAAGTCAGTGGTGATCAGGTTTGTAGAGCTCTAGGATACTCCAATGAGAACCATTTTGGTTTCCAAATCTCATCCTCGGATTATCGACATAGTTCAAATCTTCAAGGCTAACGAAAAAGTTGCCGACTCTATTTTTTGATAAGAGGGGCTTCTTGGCCCCCATTTTCAAAATGGAGTCATATGAAGTAAGGAGCGACAATGCAAACACCTAGGTATACGACCACATCAGGTACTAGAACTAGGACGAGCCATATGGCACACAACCATCTATCAAGCCCACAAGCACCAAAATAGAAGGAAACTGAATATATTGCAACCATGTTTCATACAACCAATACTCACTGAATATATTGCAAAACATTTCTGCAACAACGTGCGAGGTATCATCTAGTTCTTATTAATTACTAGTATTAAGCAAGGTACCAAAAGTTAAGAACATGCGAGGACAAGGAGCAGACGACGACGACAAGGAGCTCTGCCACATTACACTCCACCTCCGCCCCTTCCCTACTGCCACCAATGTGACAACAAGGGGGAGTAGGACGAGGGAGCCACAGCTCCCTTCCTGCACTGCCCAACATACCACCAACCAATGCGGCAAGTAGAAGAAGGTTGGCGCATCGACCGCCGCCGCTGCCACCGCCACATCTCTTGATGCAGAGGAGAAGGGATCACTACTACCACAAGATGTGCTTCCTCCCCATTCATATAGGCACCGAAGGGGCGAGGTGAAGGTAGAGCTCGGCGCATCGGCATCCACTATTAGCGCTCTCAGTGGGAAGGGGGAGGACAATTAACCCTTCCGTGAATTTAGGATCATTTTTTCCGGTCGTCTACTCCTTTCTTGTTGTGTGCATCTCAACATATTGTGTTATTGTAGACGCCGGGTGTAAGCAATATCATCTTAATATTAATATATTTCCCGTTGTAAAACAAACGTGTGTATTTAATTCTATAGGATAAGCGTGGACCATGCAATTCTGACTCTATACTAGAGAAAATAACTCTGTCTCCGTAACAAAAAATCTCTCAAAGGTACTTTCACGCTTGCTTGGATGGGGAGTATCCGGTCCCAAACTCATACCTACTGGATGAATGGTAAACTCAAAAAGGCTAAAAGTAAATAAAAAATTCTGATTTTTTATGGCAAACATTAAGGAATGTTTTGGGTGTTTGCAAAGTTTCATCATGAAATTACATTCATGGAAGTAGTGGCAAAAAATTGATGCTCTGAAAATGGTACTTTCAAACGTATTTTGAAGCTCTGATTTTACTTTTTTCCATGACTTTCACGAATGGGATTCCATGATGAAACTTTGCAAGAACTCCAAACATTCTTTAATGTTTGCCACAAAGGAAATTCTAAATTTGTTGTATATATTTTCTCTTTTTTTGATTCGTCACTGCCACACGTCATTCTAACACTACTTTAATTTCGATGCCCCAATCCCCAAAATTCGTCACTGCCACACGTCTCTCTCTCTCTCTCTCTCTCTCTCTCTCTCTCTCTCTCTCTCTCTCTCTCTCTCTCTCTCTCTCTCTCGGCTTTGGCTTGATCCGTATCATCTGAGAAAACAGTAGCCGAGAGATGGTCCAATTATCCACCCCAAGTACAATGTTTATCAGTTTTATACTATACTAGACTAGATGCCGTTAGATTAGCACTTTTTTTTTGCGGCAAGTTAGATTAGCACTTTGTCGCCACATGAGGCACCGCCACTTTGAGCGCACCAACTTATTGGAGTTTGGTGGTTTTATATACCAGCAGGGAAAACAATATTGTATAGTGTTTGAGACTTTGAGAGTGTGCTTGATTGGAAGGGAGCCTGACCTGTGGCTCTCAAGGATATGATGTGCATGGGCTCGTTTGCTTGTTTCCTTGCTCCTTTTAGGGTTCTTAACTTGTTGGGGGAGTGTAGGGATAAGGAGATGTAGAAAGGGAGGGAAATGCGACGTG
This sequence comes from Triticum aestivum, assembly GCF_018294505.1. Classification (NCBI taxonomy): domain Eukaryota; kingdom Viridiplantae; phylum Streptophyta; class Magnoliopsida; order Poales; family Poaceae; genus Triticum; species Triticum aestivum. The sequence goes on along the minus strand of NC_057807.1, from coordinate 474,348,819 downwards.
AGATGATAGGTGAAAGATTGCACTACCATGATAGGTGAAAGATTGGACTACCATGATTTGGAAAAAGTCATATCCCTATCATCAACATAATTTTAAAAATCAGACCGGTAAACGAACCATCAACATGCAAATTTTGAAACTGTGCCACCACCCAGCATCTTAGGCTAGCCCGCGACTCGCTCCCGCTCCCGAAACCCTCGCCGCCGCCACCTTCCCCTGCCCGTCTCCGGCGGGATGCGGCCGCCCTCGTCGGCGCGCGGCCCGGATCCGCCCCCTTCCCCCGCCCTTCCTCCTCCGCCCCTCCTTCCGCCCTCGCGCCGCCTCCCCAGGAGGCGGCCGGGGAGGCCCCCACGCCTCTGCTCTCGGCTTCGCCCCCTCATCCTCTCCCCTGCCATCGCCGGTGGGCGCCCCCGGCTCCCGCCTGGGGGGGTGCCAGCAGCGGCAGGATCTCCTCTCCCCCGCACGCGTCCTCTTGGCCCGGGGCAGGGGGCGGCGGCGGTGTCGCTCGGCTTGGTGACGGCCCGGTGACCCGGCGGGGTGGCCGGCGACGGGCGTGGTGGCGGCGCTGCTCCTTGGCGGCGGGGCGGCGTGGTGGTGCTGGGTGGCCGACGCCGCGCCCCCGGCGCAGATCTGGGCCCGGCGGGCCCCATCTGGGTCCTAGCGGGCCGGCCCCTCGGCGTGGCCTCGTTGTCTACGACACAGTGAGGAGGAGGAGCGGCTCGGATATGGGGCGTCGGCGTCGATGGCGTGCCGGCAGCAATGCGAAGCCGGGAGCTTTACGGGCCCACGACGGCTCGATCGGGCCTGTGGGCCCACGGGCCTGGTGTGCTCCTGCTATTGCGTCCGGGCGGCTACCGTCACTGATGGTGGAGGTGGGACCCTCCCGCGTGCCGACGGTGCCGATGCCTTAGTCTCGGCTCTGATTCTTCGTCGCGCTGTCCTCACTTCGTGGTGCCGTGGGGGCCTCATGACCGCGTTGGCGCAAGGTGGTGGTTGGTTTGGTGGCTGGATCCGGAGCGCCCGAGGTGCGGGTTGGGATCGGGGGAAACCCCTGTCGGCGTGGCCGACACCGGCGCGGTGGTGCTTGTGGGTGCCACCTGACTTTCCGGGAGGGCTCGGAGGCTACCCTTCCTCTCGCCTCGTTGTGTACAGGGGAAAACCCTTGGCAGCAGCGTCGTCATCGTCGGATCCTTCTTGAAGGTGTTGATAGATGCCGACGCTTCGGAGTCTTGGAGCCTAGTGAAAGATCCTGGTGGGCGCAGCGATCGCGAGGCTTTTTCGCTTTTGTTGATCTGCCGTTGTCGGCATTTGTTTCTTTTGCTCTTTCTTTGTCGTTTCTTTTGGGCATGACTGTGCTGCTTCCGCCCCAGCACCTATTCCTGTATGGTTCGGTTGGTTGCTTTGTATACAAAGCGGGGAAAAACCATTTTTCGATAAAACGAACCATACAGGCATGTTGCTGGTTCGATGGTCGTTTCAATTGTCTGGTTAGAAATAGCTTTTACATACTTTTCTTGGAAAAAGACAACAATGGATAATTACAAGAAAAAAATAATAGTTAGTACCATGGAATGACAACAAGACATAAAATTAGCAAAAGTAAAATTACATCGAAAACCATATATTGACCATCTTCTTCCTCCGGTTGTATGCCGCACGTCGGAGTTTGAGAATTGCACTGAATCGGTAGTAAGTAAAAGGAATATCTACAAACTACATCACCATAGCAGATTCTAAAGACCGTAACAGCCACTCAAAAGAAGGTAGAAAAGATTTTTTTTCCTTATATTGGACAACAAGTGAGTCATGAAGAGTCGCCTAGTGGGCTACATTTGCGCTTCGCCCTACTGTCGTAGCCTTGTTGGTGACATGGGTTTAACTTCTGCAATAAAACCGCCCGGTTCAGCTGGTTTTCATCAGTCCGATGGTTGGGATGGTACATGGATCTTTAGAAACCGCTAGGGTCTTCGATTCTGCCTTTTTTGGTACGATCTGCAGTCCAGTTTTTAAACGAGGACATCGAGTGCATATCATGTGCACCCCGGACTTGTGGTGCAACCGGTGCACTCGTGCGTATGAACCACAATTTTTTAAGTGGCACAACATTGGTTCGCCATGTCGCAAAAATTCAAACCCTAGTCAAGAACAAAGATTGGTAAATGAAAATAATTTTCATGGACAGTGGTTCTATTTCATAATTTAATTTGAATTAATACTATTCAAAACATCTCGTTTTTGTTTCTCCACATGAGGGTCGAATTCCATTTTTGTGACATTGTATGCATGTGCTCTCTATGTGCTCAAACAAGCGTAGTATTTCCCATAACATTAAGAATCAAAATAAGTTATAGACAACAAGAAAATAAAGAAAGATGAGCCCCATCCCTCAAAAAGAGAAAAAGAAAAAAAAAACAGAGCCCCATCCAAATTCTGCTAGCAACATTTTCCTTTTTTTGGTTTGTTCGATATATATCTCAGATGCATATATTTGGTACCAAATTTAACAACATAGTTCGTCAAAAAAAAAACCATATCAGAGCAAGTACATATGTGTCGATAAAATAAAAGTTTCTCGAGATACCATTTTGCCGCAACGTGCGTTAATTGCCAACACATCAGCAACACATGGGTGATATGACCGGCCTCCCTTGTGGTGTTCCCTTCTTTGCCGTCTCCATCCCTTTAATCAATCTAGCAGTATACCCTGCTGCAACACTTCAAATATCAAGAAAAAGGAAAACAAAGATCATTGTTCAAGCAGTATCCATAACTCAACCAACAACTTGTTTAACGAACCACCGGCTCAAATGATGGGACTCAGAAGTCGTTTTGGTCTAATCAAGCAGTACCCATAACGGTGGGAGCGACGGCCCAATCATCAGCTAATACTTGCAAGAAATGGAGATCTACATGTACCATGTACCACCCCAAACTTTGAAAAAACATGTACCGCCATCAGGGAGCGTTATCATTTTGCCGCGCCATACACGCAAGTATGTATAACTCTCAAACAGTAGAAGTCCTTGCAAAGTGGTACGTAAAAGTGGCCCTAAAAAGTAACTTTCCCCTTTCTACTTGGGAAAATAAAAGCATGGCGTCCTCTCTTGCTTGGTAGGTCGTCAAGTCAGCTTAGCTAGATCCATCCATCAGGAGGCTCCAAGTACATGTAGTAGGAGTATCAAATGTGTACCTGCAAGAGTCATGGGAAGGGCTCCCATCGTGAAAAAGGGTCACTGATTCTCAAGATCAACGATTTTCATGCAGTTTGCAGGGCTGTGACAGAATGATTCTCTTCTCTAGGAGCAGAAAAGGCCCTCCGCTGTGTGTTTTTAGGGTAACCCTCCACTGTAATGTCAGTAGACAGGGCTGGTGTGTGTGTGTGTTCTGAGATTTCCCGCGTTACCTAACGACAACCGGAGGTGGCAGCGGTGGAATTGCGCAACAGGATCGTGACTGAACCGGGGACGCCACGTGCGTCCCGTAACACGGCGAGCTAGCTAGTACAGCTAGCATGTGACGTGAGGAGACGCAGCGAGGACGCCCATCAATGGGTTTTTGGACTGTGCATTGCGCAGGAGACACACGGCTTACCGTCTTTGAATGTGCTCCTCCATTCATTGGACGCTGGTGGCGCTGAGATGGACGGACACGATCACAGGACCACAGGACCGGCCCTAAGGCCTACTCCAGCGCACGATCCCAAACGAACGTCCGTTTTGTCTGGATTTTGTCCATTTAGATAGGGCAATGAGATCGTGTCCGGGTCATTTCTCGGTAGAAGTGCACGAACATCTACTAAATTGCGCTCTATCAATATATCGATGTACTCTTCTTCCTAATACCAAAACTTGCATCCACTCTACACAATAAAAATGTAAGTTAGCACAACTAGTCAAATCTGAGAGCACTACCGAAGCTTCATGAACACATACCCATCGGTTGAGCACTTGATGAACACCCATCCGGGATGTTCCAGCGTTGTAGACACACGGCGCAAAACCGTCTTTGGACAGTCGTCGCACTTGATGAGTGGCGACGGTGCGCCAACGAGCTTTTGGGCCAGCACCAAGCCCGGCCGACCGCCATTCATGTATCTGCCGGCGGACCATCGACGGTGTAGATCCAAGCGGCTAGAGGAGGAGTCAGTACTTGCATGCGGCCTTGCGGCCTTGTCGGGGCCTTCTGGCCCGGCGCCCGGCCAGTCCATGGCGTGGCGCGGCCTCCCACAGCCGAGGAGCTCAAGCCCGATTGGATCCGCTCCAAATCCGGCCGCCGGTTAAGCAATCAGGTGGCCGTGGATAGCTCAGGGGCGTCGAGGGGAAGGGGGCTGGGCGAGCGCGCGTCCGAGCTGCACAGCTGCAATGGCAGCAGCAGCGAGGGGCAAGGGTGGAGGAGTAGAGGGGTGCGGCTGGAGGAGGGAGGGGGCGGATAGAAAAAGGGGTCCATGTACCACCGACGGGCGGGTCATGGGAGGACACGCACACACGGCCCGCCCGTCCGCACGCTGTCCGTTTCATCCCAAAAGCGGGTCAAACTTGGACCAGGAATGAGTCGAAAGTGGACATAAAATGGACAAAAGTCCGTTTGCCCCCGCGCGCTGGGCCGTCTGATATATCTGTTTTACTCCAAATGAACGCATCCGGACGGAATGGGGTCGCGCGCTGGAGGTGGGCTAACTAGCGCTACAAGCCCTAGCAGTAGAGAGGGATGGATCGGATTACTGCAGTCTGGCTGCGATGGTTTCCTCGCTTCCTCCACCTTCTTTAGAAAAATAGAGACGGAGGCAGAGCGATACAATGTGTTCACTGTAGCGAGGCGTGGCTCACCCGTGACAGCGAGGCCGAGCGGCTCCTGACCCACACGCACTCGGATCGGATCTACGTAGCCCATGTTCGCACGTCACGGGGCGGCGGCGGCGGGCGAGCCGGCGGCGGCGTTTAGTTCAGATCGAGGGACAGAGACTCTCATCGCCCCCTCCCACATTCTGGCCGACCTGCCTCCACGGAGACCGGACTGGAGTGTCGCTGAGGAACAAAATCCCCGTTTCCTTTCAGCTTGCGTCGTCAGCGGCGCAACGACGAAAGTTTGCTTGTTACCAAAAAAAACAATGCTATGCTGGATAGAGTTTGAGTACTTGATTGGAAGGGGCCCTGGCCAGCGGCTGTCAGGGACATGATGTGCTCGTTTGCTTGTTTCTTTGCTCATCCTCATTTTAGGTGTCTTGAGCAGTCGCGGAGTGTAGGGATAAGAGCAAACTCTAGTAGAGTCGGCAAATCGGGAGTCGCCAAAAGCAATAGGGAAACGTTTGGGGCCGGGGCACCGGCCGAAGCTTCGGCCGGTCCAGTCCACGCACGCGCGACGCGACCCACTCACGAGCAACCACGTGGCGCGATGGACCCGAGACGACTAGTCCTCCTCCCTTTTCTCTTCTTCCTCTCGCGCATCTCTCTCTTTTCTCTCTCCCCGCTGCCATGGTCAATGCATCGCCCCGTGCCGCAGGCCTCCCAGGCGCGCCGCCATTCAGCAGATCTGGCCGCCCTCGACCAGATCCGCGGGAATCCGCGTGCATCGGAGCTCTCCCTGCCTCACCGGACCCGGCCACGCCGGAGCTGCAACCAGCCATGGCAGGACTACACCCCGCGGCCCAAATTTGCTGGAACAGGCCGGCGAGTGCTGCAACCGTTGACAGGAAAGCTTCAACCCAAGATTAAAAATGCTTCAACCGTATATACAGAAAGCTGTAAGTGTTCAGTGCTATCGAGGGAAGCTACAACCATCTATATAAAATGCTACAAACTTTGATGAAAACAGCTTCAACCGAACGATAGAGAAAAGTTTTCACCCAGACATTGCTCAAAAAAAAGTTTCAATCATTTACAGAAAAGCTTCCACCATAGAGGGGAAAAGCTTCAACCATTGAGATAAAAGCTACAACCGTATCAATTTTTTGCTACTACCGTCTGTGTTTTTGCTACATCCATTCATGCGGCCATGGTGCTTTTTTACGACTGAGCTGTGACCGGCGACGACGAGGACGGCATTTTTGTTGCAACATCCTCGTTTTTGCTACCATTGGTGCTGTGTTTTGCTACATCCGTTTAACATTTTTGCTACAATGGCGACACCGATGAATTTTTTTGCTGCAACCGTTGTCTTCATTTGCTACGACTGACACGGGAAAATGCTACCACGGGGCATCTCTCTTTTTTTGCTGGAACAAATCATCGGTGAGGCGGAGCTGCATCCATGGCACTCCGACGAGCAGCGGGGGCAGCGAGCGGTCGGGGCGGCCCCGACGGGCGGCCGGGGCGGCGAGCGGACTTGGATGAGTTGAATCGCGGAGCTGCATCCATGGCGCTCCAACGGACGGCCGAGGCGGCGAGCGGTCAGCTCCAACCGGCGGCCGGGGCGGCGAGCGGGCGGGGCGAGCTGAGTGTCGGAGCGTGGGGCGGCCGGCGAAGACGGGCGGCGAGACGGGGCTCCTTTCCCCGTCCGCGCTTGCGAGAGGAAGACGACGCCCTGGTTGGATAAGGATCCAACGGATCGGAACAGGCCGATCTGACGGCTAGGGTTGGACCGGCCGAAGCGTTCGGCCGGTGCGCCGGCGCCTAGCATCGGCCAAAGCAATATGGAGCGCGTTCCATAATTTTTGAAGGCTGCCGGCCTGTGTCAAACACAGAATTAGTGAAGTGTAGCCTCCATTTTTTTCATTTGTTTGAAATTTGTAGTTTCATTTTAAGTCACTTATGGTGACTAAACGTAAATCAGAGACGGAAAATAAATTCAAAATAGTACTTATAATGGGGGCCAAATTTGTCGCAGTTACACATAATTTACAACTTAAAAGATCATTAAGCGACATGTGCAACTATTTAGAATGTCGTTAAGTGACATTTGCAACTTAGATAGGCAATCTCGTTAAGCGACATTGCTAGCTAGATAGTATTGGGCCGGAGCGCGGCGTCCAGGCCATCTAGTCCTCGTCGGAGTTGAGCAATTCACCAACGGTCCAGGCGGCCGAGCTCGTGTCGTCGCTCGGCCTACTCAGGGGGGCGAGCAACGAGCAACAAGCTCGATTTGTTGCATCTTCTCCAGCTCATTAGGGAAGGGGGCACGGAGCGCTGATGGCGCCGCTCCTCTTTCAAGGTGGCGTTCCTCCACTTAGAGGGTGGAGGGCTCGATGTTGACCCCAATTTGGTCCTTGGGCTCATGCTCGATAGGGGAGTGGGAGGAGACCGAGGGAGTTGACGATCGTCTAAGGAGAAGTTCCACCACTAGTGCGACGCGGATGGGGTGGGGGCATTGGCGGGAACAATGGCGCGAGATCCAAACCCACCACCTCCAGTGTCACCTGTTAGAAATATGCCCCAGAGGCAATAATAAATGTATTATTATAGTTTTCATGTTCATAATTAAGTTTATATTTTTGTGCTATGATTGTATTGGTTATTTAATATGAGATTCAAAGGAAATCTCAGATACATGTGTGAAAATGTAAACACCAATATGATCCCTAGTCATGCCTCTAAAACTAACTCATGTATTGGGGATGATTTTGTTTTCATGATCATGAGCATTATTAAAGTAACAAGGATGCTATCAATAACGAGAACACATTGTTACTTGAATTATTGTTGATGCAATCCAATGCCCCTTGAGTGTTTTAGAGATTGTTGGACAAAACAGTTGAGGGACTAATATGTTTGCTAGTGCACACAGAGTAAAATGGTATCTGGAGTTTTGAGTTTGCTATGAACTCCTGTGATGTTTATCTGCGTAGTATAGAAGAATGCTATCTTTCGAGGAGTATGCTATCGAAAAGATTGTGTGTCAGAGTCTGACCCCAAAAAATTGTTGTGCTGACGCAATTGCTAAGGTGCGTTGTTCGAGAAACAACTGGCCTCAGTAAAGAAGAATGAAGAAGAAGTTCTTTTATGTAGTTTCGTTTTCTTCCATTGAGTCATATATAGGGCAAGTGTACTATGAAGGGGGTTCATGTGTGTTGAGACTTATGTTGCGCTGATGCTTAACCAAAAACCAATGAGCGAGAGAAACCGCATGTTGCGTTGTGTTTGTACTCGTACGTCAGAGACGAAGTTCTTCCGTGCTTCAAGAGAAAATCACGAGTAGTGAGTCAGATTTACTTGTTCCTCAAGTAAAATTGTCGTGTGAGTTTGAAATCCGACCGTAGGACACGTGTCGGTTGATCGTTGCATGGCCGCAGGCCCCAATTGTTCATTTCACCCTTGGGATTGCTCCGACTATAAATAGCTGCCCCTTCCAACCATTGATAGCTGGCTGCTCCGTCTGATTTGAGTGAGATTGTTGAGAAACCCCTCTGTTTTCAGAGATTTCCTGAGAGAAAACCCAAGAGACAAAAATTAGTTGTGGTTGAGCTCCATGTAGAACTAATTACTTTTGAGAGTTGCACACTCTCTAGACGGTTAGGCGTCAGTCTTAAGCAACCAATAGTCATTGTGGTTTGCCGAAGACAATGTTTGTGAAGGTTAGGAGATCGCTTTGAAGTATGTACCCCAAGTAAATTGATTCAAGTTGATGAACTTGCAGTCAAGGAGAATAGAACGGACAGACGTTTCCTTTTGTGGTCAATCACAAGTCCCTCCAACCAGATGTAGTTCTTTTCCAAAAGAGTGAATTGGTCGAATAAATAACTTGTCGCTATCGAGCATTACAAAATGTGTGCTATTTTGTGACGAAAATCCTAGTGACATACCAAAAAAGTCACCGAAGAACATTTTATGTGACGGTTTTTCGTCACCGACTGTTTTCCTCCTGAATGAGCTACTTTGGTGATGTGCTAGCCTGATTTAGACGACACATTTGGCCATCACTAGGTATGTGCATATTCTGCGATGATTTGTAGCGTCACGGAAAATGTTCGGTGGGTTGGAGAAAGGATTAAAGAAATGGTGCATTGGGGTTCAAAACGTTGTTCTGGGTTTTTTTTGCCATGGCAAAGTTTTGAACATATTAAAATCAAATTTGTAGGGGTTATGAGTTGAGAGGCTCGTAGTGAAATCCATTGATTTTTCCATAAGTACGTGCTCTCATTTACTAATCTACGAAATGATATATTAATTTTGTAATAAGGCTTGGACGGGAAAATATGATCGCAGAGAATAATATACCATCCAAAGTTCAGACATATAACAAACAATTGGTACATCAGCACGTCATTACCAAAAGTATCTAACTTCACGAGCAGGAGTGGTCTAGCATGAACAGGAAGTACAACATTAGAACAAAATTACTAGTCATCAAATTTTTCTGATTAAACAGATTGACCAGACATGGGTGTGATAAATATGAGAACCTCACACTAGTAGAAAACAGAGCATTTGTCCCGGTTCGTAAGGGCCTTTAGTTCCGGTTCTTGAACCGGGACTAATAGGTCATTACTAATGCCTCCCTCCTTTAGTCCCGGTTCTTACACGAACCGGGACAGATGGGCCTCCACGTGGCCGCTGCGGGCAGCCCAGGCAGGGGGGCCTTTGGTCCTGGTTGGTGACATAAACCGGGACCAAAAGGCATCCACGCGTCAGCAGATGGCTGGAGCTGAGGTTTTTTTTGAAAGTGGCTGGTTTAGGGGTTTTGGGGGTTAATTTAGGTTGTTATTAGCTAGCTAATAGAGAGAAGTGTCCTCTCTTATATCTTCGTGCTTGGTTTACCAACGCTACTGCTATGTTCATTTCACCCGCTGATATATAATAACTCTTCATCATGCTCGCATCATACATCATCATATATAATTACAAGTCCTACTAATCATGCATCATCATACAACTTCTACTCTTTATTAGTAACAAGTCATACGATTATCATACTCATAGTCATCAAACCCAACCCTACATAATTGTTCTTAGCACATGATCATCAGTATCAGGTAGGACCTAAACACACTTAAGATAAAATAGCATAAAACAATATAGACCATGACTCTCCATTATGAAGAATGGAGATCATCCTGTCTCTAATTCTTGCGCTTCACTTCCTTTTGCTTCCAAGAAGCTCCTTACGACTGTCCATACATTTTTTCCATTCTTTGATTGTCATGTCTCCACTTCTTTTAGAAATCTGGTATGGACAGTTGAGATTCGTAGGACGACCTGGTTGTATGTTCAAAACATCAAGGCGACCGTGCGTATACATCATATGAGGCACACAATCATTCGGGATTATCTGTTGCAAAACATAGTAATAACTTCGTAGTTAGCAATGATGTACTAGTTTTAGAAGTATGCAAAAAGATGCACGAATGTCGTAATAGTAAAAAATCTTACCAGGGTATCTCCATGGTAGTTACCGTAGTTCAACACGTGCACTAGTGGCACGTATTGACCATAATGTTGAGGGGTTCGATTGTAGACATTGTAATTGTCAAGATCAATACAAAATGCGATCAGATGATTTTTCTCCTTATAAGTTAATTCGGAGCCATCGGTGTAGTGGGTTTTGTCTACCATCTTCCGCACATTCTTTGAAGGATGAAAATAAGCTGTCAATGGAAATAAGATGTCAACTATTTTGAGCAATATAAATTACTTAATAACTATGTTTGAGAATCTCACATGGGGGAAGAATTGGAGTGTATCCACAAGGACCCAAATGTCCATATTGTCTTGCTTGATTGTAGGATCACCAAGACCCATGGTGACAAGCATACCCTCATCAAAACCATACATCTTGCAAAGTGCTTCCCAATTTTTGCAACCAAAATGGGTTACACTCTCAGCATTGTACAACTTTACTTCAAAATCCACACCATGATGGGTCCTTAGATGAATTTTTTTGATTTCCATACTTTCATGGTCTTCAAAACCCATCCTCTCCAAGACATAGCATCTTGCATAGCATGGGATAAGCTAGCCGAATTGGAAAATATAAAAAATACACGTTAAAATAGTTGAAGTCGTGCTTAATTACGAAAAAACTATTGTCGTCGTTGCGTACCATATGAACATCGAAGGTCTCCTCGAGCTTAATGCTGAAGCGCCGATCTTCGTCCAGCTCAAGGAACCTTTCGCACATACCTCGGTCGTCGTGGCACCAGTCGCACTCCCCCGGGCGGTTTTCGTCGTCCGAGTACGACATTTCCGGCCTATGTTCATAATTCAAATATTAAACTTGTACAAGTAAATATATGTACTAAAAAACCTAAATTAGATCATTATTATTAATCACGGGTTGACTATCAGTGATGGTAGCTCCTCCTTTCATTGCCGAGTGCATTATTACACCAAATTGTCTAGCACACGGGAATGAAGGAGAAGCTACCCCCACGATGGCATGAGATGGAGGGGGCTCCTAGATTTCTGCATAGAGTGCTCTTCAATTTTAGCATTTAAAGTAGGAGTACTTTTTCAATATGAGCATTCAATAAGCAAAACCAAATCGTAAAATAAAGTAGTATTCAAATTAGCACGCATTCAATTATAACCAAAAGTACGTCATCTCTTGTGTCCGTACATCGTCGAATATTATCACTAATACTCCTCGAATACTATCATACATATAGCATCGCCAATACAGCTAGAACCGTAGCGCCCGGCGGGTATCGTCGCGGGCGATGGACACCCAAAGATAAGGAACCATCACAGGATCATAGATCCAGTGAGATCCCTGAAGAACCTGCCAGGTATTGTCGAACCTGCCCTCCAACGCAACCATGTAGCAACAGACGTGCTCGTCCTCCTCGCTGACATGATGATGTACCACCTCCGCGGTGTTCAGAAGCCACGGCACCGTCACTGGCCCATGTGACCACCACCAAACAAGGATCAGGTCAATAACGGGCTGGCTCCTCACCAACCTACGTACCCCGGAAGGTAGGACCTCCCAATACCAGCCCGACGGAGCCCAGTCCCGGATATGGCCCTGATCAAGCAGGCCTCCACCACCGAGTTGACGACGAGGATGCGGGATAGGCATCGTCGATGTCGATGCGGGAACTACTTCTATATATAGTAAAATAAAGTAGTTTTATTAATTAAATCAACTAGTTCAACTACTAAGCACTTACTATAAATAAATAAAGTAGTACTTACTAAAAATAAACTACTTCTATATATAGTAAAATAAAGTAGTTTATTAAATCAACTAGCTAGTTCAACTATATATTAAGCACTTACTATAAATAAAATAAAGTAGTACTTACTAAAAATAAACTAGTTTAACTATAGTTCTATTATTTTTCTAACTAATTATATTAAACACTTTCTCTTCCTATTCTCCTTTTCCTCTATTCTAAATATGAACATATTCATAAATGACTTTGATCATGCATAATTTTCCTATACGTACACAATATGAACATATACATAAATTGACAAAGAAAATTCTACGAACAAAAAAATCATTAAAATTCTATGAACAAAATTACAACAGAAAAACATCATAAAAATTCTATGAACAGAAAAAAATCATAAAAAATTGACATATTCGATCTTTCCATATATACAAACATACAAACATGCATATTCAACAATAATATCACAAAAAAATCTATTAACAGAAAAAATCTAACACACTATGAACAAATTACACAATATGAAAAAAATCTAACAGAAAAATCTATGAACTACACATCAAAATTACTACACATCTAACAAAAAAATCTATGGACTACAAAAAAATCAAACAAAATCTAACTCAATTAACTACACATCTAAATTAACTACTACATCAAATTAAATTAGTAAAAAATTTGCTCACGGGATGGCGACGGCGTGAGGGGCGCGGCGAGGGCGACGGGCAGGGGACGGCGAGGACGACGGTGACGATGCGTGAGGGGCGGCATGGTGACGGTCGACGGTAAGGTGCGGCGCGGGGCAGGGCGGCGACGGACAGGGGCCGACGGCATTGCGGGGCACGCGGCGCGGGGCGGGGGGGGCGGCGACACTGTCGGGGCGGCGCGGGACGGCGTCGGGGCGGTGCGGGACGCGCGGGGCGACGACGGCGACCACAAGGCGGAGACGGGCAGCCTGGAGGCGTCGGGCGGGGAAGAACGTACTGAACCAAATTTTCACGAGTGTTGCTTATACAGGCAGAGCATTGGTCCCGGTTCGTGGCACCAACCGGGACCAATGCCCCCCTTTAGTCCCGGTTGGTGCCACCAACCGGGACCAAAGGCCTCTTTTCAGCAGCCCAAAGGGCGGGAAGCAGAGGCCTTTGGTCCTGGTTGCTGGCACCAACCGGGACTAAAGGGGGGGCATTGGTACCGGTTTGTGCCACCAACCGGGACCAATGCGCCCCTTTAGTCCCGGTTGGTGCCACCAACCGGGACTAAAGGCCTTGTGCTACCCGCGTAGCGGCACGAAAGTTTAGTCCCACCTCGCTAGCTGAGGGAGCTCGAGAGTGGTTTATAAGCCCCAGTCCCGCTGCCCTCTCGAGCTCCTCTTAAATGCAGGCTTACGGGCCTAAACGTACTATATGTGCCTGTGGGCCTATTGGGCCTATTGCGGGCCTGAATCCTCGCCCATTGTTGGGTTTCTAGTCATATTCAGGTCGTGGTGGCCCTTTAGGTGGCACTTTCTTTATTTTTTTTGTTTTATTTTTTGCTTTAAATTATTTATTTATTTTTGATTTTTGCTTTATTTTTTATTCTTTTTTCTTTTAGCTCATAACAATTATAATCTTTCTATTACTCCATTAGTTTCCAAATTTGAATAATTATAATCTTTATGCAACTAAAAATATATTTGGAGTGATTCTTTTTCTTGCTATTTAATATTACTGTGTTTTATCATTATATTGACAAACATATTTTGTTATTTTAGTTTCTATCAAAAAAATCTTCATGACAATTCTTTTTGCTACTAAAGTTTCTAACAAAAAATTCTTTATGCTGCTTTTCATGTTTTGAACAAAAAATACTTTGATAATTTTAGTTCCATAAATTTTATACAATTTTAGTTTAAAAAATACTAGAGGTTTATAAAAGCTTTTTAGTTGATTCCTTTTGCTATTAGAGTTTTATAAAAGCATTTACTATTTTTTTTGAGCTATAAGACCTTGAAATTGAAAAGCATTTCAAATGAACTCTGAAAAGGTTGGAAGTTGGCATGGTATCATCATTTCATCCACATAGCATGTGCAAGAAAGTTGAGAGGGTTACGGTAAAAACTGGATGCACTTCATGTACAAAACGGACAATCTCTTTCGAAGTATCAGGATTTCATACGGAAACTTGTCTGTTACAACAGGCATTTCAAATGAACTATGAAAAGGTTGAAAGTTGGCATGGTATCATCATAATAGTTGTGGAGAAAGTCTTCACTTTTTCTTCGCTTGTGTCCTTTCCTTATTGCGCCGTAACCATGGATAATCTTCATCATTTATCAGGATGCTTGGGTCAGCCTTGACTTTGAAGGGAGGAATTTCATGAAACTTTTCATAATATTCAGACATGTCTGTCTTGCCCTCCACTCCCACGATGTTCCTTTTTCCTGAAAGAACTATGTGGCGCTTTGGCTCATCGTATGATGTATTCGCTTCCTTATTTTTTCTTTTTCTCGGTTTGGTAGACATGTCCTTCACATAGATAACATGTGCCACATCATTGGCTAAGACGAATGGTTCGTCAGTGTACCCAAGATTGTTCAGATCCACTGTTGTCATTCCGTACTGTGGGTCTACCTGTACCCCACCTCCTGACAGATTGACCCAGTTGCATTTAAACAAAGGGACCTTAAAATCTACTCCGTAGTCAAGTTCCCATATGTCCACTATGTAACCATAATATGTGTCCTTTCCCCTCTCGGTGGCTGCATCAAAGAGGACACCGCTTTTTTGGTTGGTGCTCTTTTGATCTTGGGTGATCGTGTAAAATGTATTCCCATTTATCTTGTATCCTTTCCAAATCATTACAGTCGAAGATGGTCCCCTGGACAACGAGTACAACTCCTCACAAATAGTGTTGTCACCTCTGAGACGTGTTTCCAACCAACTGCTGAAAGTCTTGATGTGTTCGCATGTAATCCAGTCGTTGCAATGCTCCGGGTGTTTGGAGCGCAGACTGTTCTTGTGTTCATCGACATAAGGGGTTACCAAGGTAGAGTTCTGTAGAAATGTGTAGTGTGCTTGAGACTAAGAATATCTGTCCCTGCATATTATTGTCTCCCCTCCAAGCGTGCCTTTTCCAGTCAGTCTCCCCTCATACCACAATTTAGGGAGACCTATCTTCTTAAGACCAGGAATGAAGTCAACACAAAACCCAATGACATCCTCTGTTTGATGGCCCATGGAGATGCTTCCTTCTGGCCTAGCACGGTTACGGACATATTTCTTTAGGAATCCCATGAACCTCTCAAAGGGGTACATATTGTGTAGAAATACGGGGCCCAGAATGACAATCTCGTCAACTAGATGAACTATGACGTGCGTCATGATATTGAAGACGGATGGTGGGAACACCAGCTCAAAACTGACAAGACATTGCACCACATCACTCCTTAGCCTTGGTATGATTTCTGGATCGATCACCTTCTAAGAGATTGCATTGAGGAATGCACATAGCTTCACAATGGCTAATCGGACGTTTTCCGGTAGAAGCCCCCTAAATGCAACCGGAAGCAGTTGCGTCATAATCACGTGGCAGTCATGAGACTTTAAGTTCTGAAACTTTTTCTCTGCCATATTTATTATTCCCTTTATATTCGACGAGAAGCCAGTCGGGACCTTCATACTAAGCAGGCATTCAAAGAAGATTTCCTTCTCTTCTTTGGTAAGAGCATAGCTGGCAGGACCTTCATACTGCTTTGGAGGCATGTCGTCTTTTTCGTGCAAATGTTGTAGGTCCTCCCCATGCCTCAGCTGTATCTTTTGTCTTCCCATACACGCCCAAGAAGCCTAGCAGGTTCACGCAAAGGTTCTTCGTCACGTGCATCACGTCGATCAAAGAGCGGACCTCTAGGTCTTTCCAGTAGGGTAGGTCCCAAAATATAGATTTCTTCTTCCACATGGGTGTGTGTCCCTCAGCGTCACTCGGAACAGCTAATCCACCGGGACCCTTTCCAAAGATTACGTGTAAATCATTGACCATAGCAAGTACGTAATCACCGGTACGCATGGCGGGCTTCTTTCGGTGATCTGCCGCCTTTGAAATGCTTGCCTTTCTTTTGACATTGATGGTTGGTCGGAAGAAATCGACGATGGCCCAGGTACACATTCTTCCCGCAGCTTCCCAGGTATATACTTTTGGTGTCAGCTCAACAGTGCGTGCATGCATGGTATCCCTTGTTTGCCTGTCCTGAAAGGTTACTGAGAGCGGGCCAATCGTTGATGGTTACAAACAGCAACGCGTGCATGTTAAATTCCTCCTGTCTGTGCTCATCCCACACACGTACACCGTTTCCATTCCACAGCTATAAAATTTCTTCAACTAATGGCCTTAGGTACACATCAATGTCGTTGCCGGGTTGCTTAGGACCTTGGATGAGAACTGGCATCATAATGAACTTCCGCTTCATGCACATCCAAGGAGGAAGGTTATACATACATAGAGCCACGGGCCAGGTGTTGTGATTGATGCTCTGTGTTGGGGAACGTTGCATAAAATAAAAAATTTCCTCCGTTCACCAAGATCAATCTATGAGTTCATCTAGCAACAACAGAGAAGAGTGCATCTACATACCCTTGTAGATCGCGAGCGGAAGCATTCCAGAGAACGAGGTTGAGGGAGTCGTACTCGTCGTGATCCAAATCACCAGAGATCCTAGCGCCGAACGGACGGCACCTCCGCGTTCAACACACGTACGGTCAGCGTGACGTATCCTCCTTCTTGATCCAGCAAGGGGGAAGGAGAGGTTGATGAAGATCTAGCAGCACGACGGCATGGTGGTGGATGCAGCAGGGATCCGGCAGGGCTTCGCCAAGCGTTTGCGGGAGGGAGATGTGTAGCAAGGGGGAAGGGAGGCGCCAATTTCGAGGGTGAGGCTGCCCTCCCTCCCCCCTCTTTATATAGGGACCCCAGGGGGGGCGCCGGCCCTAGGAGATTGAATCTCCAAGGGGGGCGGCAGCCAAGGGGGGAAACTTGCCCCCCAAGGCAAGTGGAGGCGCCCCCTCCCCTAGGGTTCCCAACCCTAGGCGCAGGGGGGCCAGGGGGGCGCACCAGCCCAACAGGGGCTGGTTGCCCTCCCACTTCAGCCCATGGGGCCCTCCGGGATAGGTGGCCCCACCCGGTGGACCCCCGGGACCCTTTCGGTGGTCCCGGTACAATACCGGTGAACCCCGAAACTTTCCTGATGGCCGAAACTCGACTTCCCATATATAATTCTTTACCTCCGGACCATTCCGGAACTCCTTGTGACGTCCGGGATCTCATCCAGGACTCCGAACAACTTTCGGTTTGCTGCGTACTCATATCTCTACAACCCTAGCGTCACCGAACCTTAAGTGTGTAGACCCTACGGGTTCGGGAGACACGTAGACATGACCGAGACGGCTCTCCGGTCAATAACCAACAGCGGGATCTGGATACCCATGTTGGCTCCCACATGCTCCTCGATGATCTCATCGGATGAACCACGATGTCGAGGATTCAAGCAACCCCATATACAATTCCCTTTGTCAATCGGTACGTTACTTGCCCGAGATTCGATCGTTGGTATCCCAATACCTCGTTCAATCTCGTTACCGGCAAGTCACTTTACTCGTACCATAATGCATGATCCCGTGACCAGACACTTTGTCACTTTGAGCTCATTATGATGATGCATTACCGAGTGGGCCCAGAGATACCTCTCCGTCATACGGAGTGACAAATCCCAGTCTCGATCTGTGTCAACCCAACAAACACTTTCGGAGATACCTGTAGTGCACCTTTATAGTCACCCAGTTACGTTGTGACGTTTGGTACACCCAAAGCACTCCTACAGTATCCGGGAGTTACACGATCTCATGGTCTAAGGAAAAGATACTTGACATTGAAAAAGCTCTAGCAAACGAACTACACGATCTTGTGCTATGCTTAGGATTGGGTCTTGTCCATCACATCATTCTCCTAATGATGTGATCCCGTTATCAATGACATCCGATGTCCATAGTCAGGAAACCATGACTATCTGTTGATCAACGAGCTAGTCAACTAGAGGCTCACTAGGGACATATTGTGGTCTATGTATTCACACGTGTATTACGATTTCCGGATAATACAATTATAGCATGAATAAAAGACAATTATCATGAACAAGGAAATATAATAATAATCCTTTTATTATTGCCTCTAGGGCATATTTCCAACAGTCTCCCACTTGCACTAGAGTCAATAATCTAGTTACATTGTGATGAATCAAACACCCATAGAGTTCTGGTGTTGATCATGTTTTGCTCGCGGAAGAGGTTTAGTCAACGGATCTGCGACATTCAGATCCGTATGTACTTTGCAAATATCTATGTCTCCATCTTGAACATTTTCACGGATGGAGTTGAAACGACGCTTGATGTGCCTGGTCTTCTTGTGAAACCTGGGCTCCTTGGCAAGGGTAATAGCTCCAGTGTTGTCACAGAAGAGAGTGATCGGCCCCGACGCATTGGGTATGACTCCTAGGTCGGTGATGAACTCCTTCATCCATATCGCTTCATGCGCTGCCTCCGAGGCTGCCATGTACTCGCCTTCACATGTAGATCCCGCCACGACGCCCTGCTTGCAACTGCACCAGCTTACTGCTCCACGATTCAACATATACACGTATCCGGTTTGTGACTTAGAGTCATCCAGATCTGTGTCAAAGCTAGCATTGCCGTAACCCTTTACGACGAGCTCTTCGTCACCTCCATAGACGAGAAGCATGTTCTTTGTCCTTTTTAGGTACTTCAGGATATTCTTGACCACTGTCCAGTGTTCCTTGCCGGGATTACTTTGGTACCTTCCTACCAAACTTACGGCAAGGTTTACATCAGGTCTGGTACACAGCATGGCATACATAATAGATCCTATGGCTGAGGCATAGGGGATGACACTCATCTCTTCTTTATCTTATGCCGTGGTCGGGCATTGAGCCGAGCTCAATCTCACACCTTGCAATACAGGCAAGAACCCTTTCTTGGACTGATCCATATTGAACTTCTTCAATATCTTATCAAGGTATGTGCTTTGTGAAAGACCTATGATGCGTCTCGATCTATCCCTATAGATCTTGATGCCTAATATGTAAGCAGCTTCTCCATGGTCCTTCATTGAAAAACACTTATTCAAGTAGGCCTTAATGCTGTCCAAAAGTTCTATATCATTTCCCATCAAAAGTATGTCATCTACATATAATATGAGAAATGCTACAAAGCTCCCACTCACTTTCTTGTAAACGCAGGCTTCTCCATAAGTCTGCATAAACCCAAACGCTTTGATCATCTCATCAAAGCGAATGTTCCAACTCCGAGATGCTTGCACCAACCCATAAATGGATCGCTGGAGCTTGCATACCTTGTTAGCATTCTCAGGATCGACAAAACCTTCCGGCTGCATCATATACAGTTCTTCCTTAAGATAGCCGTTTAAGGAATGCGGTTTTGACGTCCATCTGCCATATCTCATAATCATAGTATGCGGCAATTGCTAACATGATTCAGACGGACTTCAGCTTCGCTACGGGAGAGAAAGTCTCATCGTAGTCAACCCCTTGCACTTGCCGATAACCCTTAGCGACAAGTCGAACTTTATAGATGGTAATATTACCATCCGCGTCCGTCTTCTTCTTAAAGATCCATTTGTTTTCTATCGCTCGCCGATCATCGGGCAAGTCTGTCAAAGTCCATACTTTGTTTTCATACATGGATTCTATCTCGGATTGCATGGCTTCAAGCCATTTGTTGGAATCTGGGCCCGCCATCACTTCTTCATAGTTCGAAGGTTCACCGTTGTCTAACAACATGATTTCCAGGACAGGGTTGCCATACCACTCTGGTGTGGAACGTGTCCTTGTGGACCAACGAAGTTCAGTAGCAACTTGATCCGAAGTACCTTGATCATCATCATTAATTTCCTCTCTAGTCGGTGTAGGAACCACAGGAACATTTTCCTGAGCTGCACTACTTTCCGGTTCAAGAGGTAGTACATCATCGAGTTCTACTTTCCTCCCACTTACTCCTTTCGAGAGAAACTCTTTTTCCAGAAAGGATCCGTTCTTGGCAACAAAGATCTTGCCTTCGGCTCTAAGGTAGAAGGTATACCCAATGGTTTCTTTAGGGTATCCTATGAAGACACATTTTTCCGACTTGGGTTCGAGATTTTCAGGTTGAAGTTTCTTGACATAAGCATTGCATCGCAAAAATTTTAGAAACGACAACTTAGGTTTCTTCCCAAACCATAATTCATACGGTGTCGTCTCAACAGATTTAGACAGAGCCCTATTTAAAGTGAATGTAGCTGTATCTAGAGCGTATCCCCAAAATGATAGCGGTAAATCGGTAAGAGACATCATAGATCGCACCATATCCAATAGAGTGCGATTATGACGTTCGGACACACCATTACGCTGAGGTGTTCCAGGCGGCGTGAGTTATGAAATGATTCCATATTTTCTTAAGTGCGTACCAAATTCGTGACTTAAATATTCTCCTCCACGATCTGATCGTAAGAATTTTATCTTTCGGTCACGTTGATTCTCTACTTCATTCTGAAATTCCTTGAACTTTTCAAAAGTCTCAGACTTGTGTTTCATCAAGTAGACATACCCATATCTACTTAAGTCATTAGTGAGAGTGAGAACATAACGATATCCTCCGCGAGCCTCAACGCTCATTGGATCACACACATCAGTATGTATGATTTCCAATAAGTTGGTTGCTCGCTCCATTGTTCCGGAGAACGGAGTCTTGGTCATTTTGCCCATGAGGCATGGTTCGCATGTGTCATATTATTCATAATCGAGAGACTCTAAAAGTCCATCAGCATGGAGCTTCTTCATGCGCTTGACACCAATGTGACCAAGGCGGCAGTGCCACAAGTATGTGGGACTATCGTTATCAACTTTACATCTTTTCGTATTCACACTATGAATATGTGTAACATTACGTTCGAGATTCATTAAGAATAAACCATTGACCATCGGGGCATGACCATAAAACATATCTCTCATATAAATAGAACAACCATTATTCTCGGTTTTAAATGAGTAGCCATCTCGTATTAAACGAGATCCAGATACAATGTTCATGCTCAAACTTGGCACTAAATAACAATTATTGAGGTTTAAAACTAATCCCGTGGGTAAATGTAGAGGCAGCGTGCCGACGGCGATCACATCGACCTTGGAACCATTCCAGACGCGCATCGTCACCTCGTCCTTTGCCAGTCTCCTCTTATTCCGCAGCTCCTGTTGTGAGTTACAAATATGAGCAACGACACCGGTATCAAATACCCAGGAGTTACTACGAGTACTGGTAAGGTACACATCAATTACATGTATATCACATATACCTTTAGTGTTGCCGCCCTTCTTGTCCGCTAAGTATTTGGGGCAGTTCCGCTTCCATTGACCCTTCCCTTTGCAATAAAAGCACTTAGTCTCAGGCTTGGGTCCATTCTTTGACTTCTTCCCAGCAACTGGCTTACCGGGCGCGGCAACATCTTGAAGGAAATATGTCCTAGAGGCAATAATAAAGTTATTATTTATTTCCTTATATCATGATGAATGTTTATTATTCATGCTAGAATTGTATTAACCGGAAACATGATACATGTGTGAATACATAGACAAACTAAGTGTCACTAGTATGCTTCTACTTGACAAGCTCGTTTATCAAAGATGGTTATGTTTCCTAGCCATGGACAAAGAGTTGTCATTTGATTAACGGGATCACATCATTAGGAGAATGATGTGATTGACTTGACCCATTCCGTTAGCTTAGCGCTTGATCGTTTAGTATGTTGCTATTGCTTTCTTCATGACTTATACATGTTTCTATAACTATGAGATTATGCAACTCCCGTTTACCGGAGGAACACTTTGTGTGCTACCAAACGTCACAACATAACTGGGTGATTATAAAGGAGCTCTACAGGTGTCTCTGAAGGTACATGTTGGGTTGGCGTATTTCGAGATAAGGATTTGTCATTCCGATTGTCGGAGAGGTATCTCTGGGCCCACTCGGTAATGCACATCACTATAAGCCTTGCAAGCATTGCAACTAATTAGTTAGTTGCGGGATGATGTATTACGGAACGAGTAAAGAGACTTGCCGGTAACGAGATTGAACTAGGTATTGGATACCGACGATCGAATCTCGGGCAAGTAACATACCGATGACAAAAGGAACAACGTATGTTGTTATGCGGTTTGACCGATAAAGATCTTCGTAGAATATGTAGGAGCCAATATGAGCATCCAGGTTCCGCTATTGGTTATTGACCGGAAACAGTTCTAGGTCATGTCTACATAGTTCTCGAACCCGTAGGGTCCGCACGCTTAAAGTTACGATGATAGTTTCATTATGAGTTTATATGTTTTGATGAACCGAAGGTTGTTCGGAGTCCCGGATGTGATCACGGACATGATGAGGAGTCTCGAAATGGTCGAGACATAAAGATTGATATATTGGAAGCCTATATTTGGATATCGGAAACGTTCCGGGTGAAATCGGAATTTTACCGGAGTACCGGGGGGTTACCGGAACCCCCTGGGAGTTAATGGGCCTACATGGGCCATGAGGGAGAAGAGGAGGGCCGGCCAGGGCAGGCCGCGCGTCCCCTCCCCCCTTAGTCTGAATAGGTCAAGGAAGGGGGGGGCGCCCCCCTTTCCTCTTTCCCCTCCCCCCTTTCCTTCTCCACCAAGGCAAGAGGGGGGAGTCCTACTCCCGGTGGGAGTAGGACTCCTCCAGGCGCACCCCTAGGGGGCCGGCCGCACCTCCCCCTCCCTCCTTTATATACGGGGGCAGGGGGCACCCCATAACACACAAGTTGATCTTCGTGATCGTTCCTTAGCCGTGTGCGGTGCCCCCCTCCACCATATTCCACCTCGGTCATATCGTTGCGGTGCTTAGGCGAAGCCCTGCGTCGGTAGAACATCATCATCGTCACCATGCCGTCATGCTGACAAAACTCATCCCCGACACCCTGCTGGATCGGAGCCCGGGGATCGTCATCGAGCTGAACGTGTGCTGAACTCAGAGGTGCCGTACGTTCGGTGCTTGGATCGATCAGATCGTGAAGACGTACGACTACATCAACCACGTTGTCATAACGCTTCCGCTTTCGGTCTACGAGGGTACGTGGACACACTCTCCCCTCTCGTTGCTATGCATCACCATGATCTTGCGTGTGCGTAGGAATTTTTTTGAAATTACTACGTTCCCCAACACATCTTTGCCGTCCCTTTTGAAGTTCTTCTTACCCTTGCCCTTCTTGAACTTAGTGGTTTTATTGACCATCAACACTTGATGTTCCTTCTTGATTTCTACCTCTGCTGACTTCAGCATTGAAAATACTTTAGGAATAGTTTTCACAATCCCCTGCATATTGTAGTTCATCACAAAGCTCTTGTAGCTCGGTGGGAGCGACTGAAGGATTCTGTCAATGACCGCCTCGTCCGGGAGGTTAATGTCCAGCTGAGACAGGCAGTTGTGCAACCCAGACATTTTGAGTATGTGCTCACTTACAGAACTATTTTCCTCCATCTTACACCTATAGAACTTGTCGAAGACTTCATATCTCTCGTCCCGGGCATGAGCTTGGAAAACCATTTTCAGCTCCTCGAACATCTCATATGCTCCGTGTTCTCAAAACGCTTTTGGAGCCCCGGTTCTAAGCTGTAAAGCATGCCGCACTGAACAAGGGAGTAATCATCAGCACGTGACTACCAAGCGTTCATAACGTCTTGGTTCTCTGGGATGGGTGCTTCACCTAGCGGTCCTTCTAGGACATATGCTTTCTTGGCAGCTATGAGGATGATCCTCAGGTTCCGGACCCAGTCCGTATAGTTGCTGCCATCATCTTTCAGCTTGGTTTTCTCTAGGAACATGTTGAAGTTCATGTTGACATGAGCGTTGGCCATTTGATCTACAAGACATTTTTGCAAAGATTTTAGACTAAGTTCATGATAATTAAGTTCATCTAATCAAATTATTTAATGAACTCCCACTCAGATTTGACATCCCTCTAGTCATCTAAGTGTCACATGATCCGAGTCGACTAGGCCGTGTCCGATCATCACGTGAGACGGACTAGTCATCATCGGTGAACATCTCCATGTTGATCGTATCTTCCATACGACTCATGTTCGACCTTTCGGTCTCTGTGTTCCGAGGCCATGTCTGTACATGCTAGGCTCGTCAAGTTAACCTAAGTGTTTTTGCGTGTGTAAAACTGTCTTACACCCGTTGTATGTGAACGTAGGAATCTATCACACCCGATCATCATGTGGTGCTTCGAAACGACGAACGTTAGCAACGGCGCACAGTTAGGGGAACACTTTCTTGAAATTATTATGAGGGATCATCTTATTTACTACCGTCATTCTAAGTAAACAAGATGCATAAACATAATAAACATCACATGCAATTAAATAGTAGTGACATGATATGGCCAATATCATATAGCTCCTTTGATCTCCATCTTTGGGGCTCCATGATCATCTTCGTCACCGGCATGACACCATGATCTCCATCATCATGATCTCCATCATCGTGTCTCCATGAAGTTGCTCGCCAACTATTAGTTCTACTACTATGGCTAACGGTTTAGCAATAAAGTAAAGTAATTACATGGCGTTAAATCATTGACACGCAGGTCATACAATAATTAAGACAACTCCTATGGCTCCTGCCGGTTGTCATACTCATCAACATGCAAGTCGTGATTCCTATTACAAGAACATGATCTCATACATCACAATATATCATTCATCATTCATCACAACTTTTGGCCATATCACATCACAAAGCAATTGCTGCAAAAACAAGTTAGACGTCCTCTAATTGTTGTTGCATCTTTTACGTGGCTGCAATAGGGTTCTAGCAAGAACGTTTTCTTACCTACGAGTAACCACAACGTGATTTGTCAACTTCTATTTACCCTTCATAAAGACCCTTTTCATCGAATCCGCTCCAACTAAAGTGGGAGAGACAGACACCCGCTAGCCACCTTATGCAACTAGTGCATGTCAGTCGGTGGAACCTGTCTCACGTAAGCGTACGTGTAAGGTCGGTCCAAGCCGCTTCATCCCACAATACCGCTGAAGCAAAATAAGACTAGTAGTGGCAAGAAAGTTGACAACATCTACGCCCAGAACAGATTTGTGTTCTACTCGTGCAATAGAGAACTACACATAGACCTAGCTCTGATACCACTATTGGGGAACGTTGCATAAAATAAAAAATTTCCTATGTTCACCAAGATCAATCTATGAGTTCATCTAGCAATGAGAGAGAGGAGTGCATCTACATACCCTTGTAGATCGCGAGCGGAAGCGTTCAAGAGAACGAGGTTGAGGGAGTCGAACTCGTCGTGATCCAAATCACCGGAGATCCTAGCGCCGAACGGACGGCACCTCCGCGTTCAACACACTTACGGTCAGCGTGATGTATCCTCCTTCTTTATCTAGCAAGGGGGAAGGAGAGGTTGATGAAGATTGAGCAGCACGACGACGTGGTGGTGGATGCAGCAGGGATCCGGCAGGGCTTCGCCAAGCGTCTGCGGGAGGGAGAGGTGTAGCAAGGGGGAAGGGAGGCGCCAAGTTCAAGGGTGCGGCTGCCCTCCCTCCCCCCTCTTTATATAGGGACCCCAAGGGGGGCGCCGGCCCTAGGAGATTGAATCTCCAAGGGAGGGCAACGGCCAAGGGGGGAAACTTGCCCCTCAAGGCAAGTGGAGGCGCCCCCTCCCCTAGGGTTCCCAACCCTAGGCGCAGGGGGGCCAGGGGGGTGCACCAGCCCACCAGGGGCTGGTTCCCCTCCCACTTCAGCCCGTTGGGCCCTCTGGGATAGGTGGCCCCACCCGGTGGACCCCCGGGACCCTTCCGGTGGTCCCGGTACAATACTGGTGAACCCCGAAACTTTTCCGATGGCCGAAACTCGACTTCCCATATATAATTCTTTACCTCTGGACCATTCCGGAACTCCTCGTGACGTCCGGGATCTCATCCGGGACTCCGAACAACTTTTGGTTTGCTGCATACTCATACCTCTACAACCCTAGCGTCACCGAACCTTAAGTGTGTAGACACTACGGGTTCGGGAGACACGTAGACATGACCGAGATGGCTCTCCGGTCAATAACCAACAGCGGGATCTGGATACCCATGTTGGCTCCCACATGCTCCTCGATGATCTCATCAGATGAACCACGATGTCGAGGATTCAAGCAACCCCGTATACAATTCCCTTTGTCAATCGGTATGTTACTTGCCCGAGATTCGATCGTCGATATCCCAATACCTTGTTCAATCTCGTTACCGGCAACTCAATTTACTCGTACCGTAATGCATGATCCCGTGACCAGACACTTGGTCACTTTGAGCTCATTATGATGATGCATTACCGAGTGGGCCCAGAGATACCTCTCCGTCATACGGAGTGACAAATCCCAGTCTCGATCCGTGTAAACCCAACAGACACTTTCGGAGATACCTGTAGTGCACCTTTATAGTCACCCAGTTACGTTGTGACGTTTGGTACACCCAAAGCACTCCTACAGTATCCGGGAGTTACACGATCTCATGGTCTAAGGAAAAGATACTTGACATTGAAAAAGCTCTAGCAAACGAACTACACGATCTTGTGCTATGCTTAGGATTGGGTCTTGTCCATCACATCATTCTCCTAATGATGTGATCCCATTATCAATGACATCCAATGTCCATAGTCAGGAAACCATGACTATCTGTTGATCAACGAGCTAGTCAACTAGAGGCTCACTAGGGACATATTGTGGTCTACGTATTCACACGTGTATTACGATTTCCGGATAATACAATTATAGCATGAATAAAAGACAATTATCATGAACAAGGAAATATAGTAATAATCCTTTTATTATTGCCTCTAGGGCAAATTTCCAACACTCTGCTCCCCGAAAGGATTAATGCCATCCGCGCTTAAACCAAACCATATGTTCCTTGGGTCATGTGCAAACTCAGCCCAATATTCTCTCTCGATTTTTCTCCACTGCGACCCGTTAGCGGGTGCTCTCAACTTCCCGTCATTCTTACGGTCCTCACTGTGCCATCACATCAACTTGGCATGCTCTTTGTTTCTGAACAGTCGTGTCAACCGTGGTATTATAGGAGCATACCACATCACCTTCGCAGGAACTCTCTTCCTGCGGGGCTCGCCGTCAACATCACCAGGGTCATCTCGTCTGATCTTATACCACAATGCACTGCATACTGGGCATGCATTCAAATCCTCGTACGCACCGCGGTAGAGGATGCAGACATTAGGGCATGCATGTATCTTCTGCACCTCCAATCCTAGAGGGCATACGACCTTCTTTGCTGCGTCGTACTGTCGGGCAATTCATTATCCTTTGGAAGCTTCTTCTTCAATATTTTCAGTAGCTTATCAAATATTTTGTAAGGCACATCATTCTCTGCCTTCCACTGCAGCAATTCCAGTATGGTACCCAGCTTTGTGTTGCCATCTTCGCAATTGGGGTACAACCCTTTTTTGTGTTCCTCTAACATGCGATCGAACTTCAGCTTCTCCTTTTGACTTTCGCATTGCGTCCTTGCATCGACAATGACTCGACGGAGATCATCATCGGGCACATCGTCTGGTTCCTCTTGATCTTCAGCAGCTTCCCCCGTTGTAGCATCATCGGGCACATCGTCTGGTTCCTCTTGATCTTCAGCAGCTCCCCCCGTTGCAGCATCACCGTATTCAGGGGGCACATAGTTGTCATCGTCCTCTTCTTATTTGCCGTCTTCCATCATAACCCCTGTTTCTCCATGCCTCGTCCAAACATTATAGTGTGGCATGAAACCCTTGTAAAGCAGGTGGGTGTGAAGGATTTCCCGGTCAGAGTAAGACTTCGTATTCCCACATTTAGTGCATGGACAACACATAAAACCATTCTGCTTGTTTGCCTCAGCCACTTCAAGAAAATTATGCACGCCCTTAATGTACTCGGATGTGTGTCTGTCACCATACATCCATTGCCGGTTCATCTACGTGCATTATATATAATTATGTGTGTCAAAAGTAAGAAAATCAGACAAATATCTACCTAATAAGAAAATCAGACAAATATCTACCTAAAGTAAGAAAATCAGACAAGTATCAGAAAGAAGATAAGAACAAGAGGCTCACCACGGCGGTGCCGGCGACGAGATCAGCGGGGGCGATCAACGGCGGTGAAAACAGGGACGGGGCATGACGGACCGCTAAATCCACTACTAGGAAAAGGGCTATAGATAGGATTGATACTAATGGCGCACCAGGTAAGTAGTGCGCCACTACTATATACTAATGGCGCACCTGTCGGTGATGCGCCATTAGTGTGGAAGACACTAATGGCGCACCAGACACACGGTGCGCCATTAGTATTAATTTTTTTTCCATTTTCCATACATACTAATGGCGCATGAGGTCGAAGTGCGCCATTACTAGTTCTAACTAGTAATGGCGCACCGTGCAGACAAGGCGCCATTAGTATATTTTTTTTACTTTTTTGCAGAACTACTAATGGCGCACCTTGTCACAGTGCGCCATTACTAGTTTAAACTACTAATGGCGCACTTTTCCATAGTGCGCCATTAGTATATATATTTCTTTTTTTTACTTTTCTGCAAAACTACTAATGGCGCACCACCTGCAGGTGCGCCATTAGTAACCAGGGTTACTAATGGCGCATTTGCTGGTGGTGCGCCATTAGTAACCTGGGACCCCAACAAGATATTTTGGACAGCCACATACCTACCCACTCACTTTCCCCACTTCATTCCCTCCACCTCCTTCTCCAAGCTTTCGGCTGCCTCCTCCTCCTCACCTCATTTCCACCATAGATTCATCAAAATTAAGTGGTGAAATTACCTTTTTTTGATAGGTAAGTAAGGGGAAAGCTATCTTCATGATGTAGATCTACTTTTTTTCTCCCTAGCTCGCTCCAACAACGTGCACATGCACTTTTTGTGGCCTAGCTAGATCTATGTATGTTTGTGGTGTTGCATGTGTTTGTGGTGTTGCATATATGTTTGTGTTTGCAGGTACCGGTATTTGAAATGCGATAGTTGCCAATATTTTGCCGGAATGTTGATTCATTTCCGTTTCGGCGAGAATTTTGGCACTATGCATTCTTTTTGGTCCTATTTTTAGGGAAGGTCATGCCAAATTTTTCTTGGTTCTAAAATATCGTTTTGCTCTACCCCGCAGGCCACCATGGTCCGCACGATGACCGAAGGCATCGTGAATAGGTTTTTGAGCTCCGCGAAGGCCGAGATGCTTCAAAAGAACGAGACGGAGATAAGATGTCCGTGTCGAAGATGCAAGCTGAAGAGCCTTATTGCGGACCCGGATTCCGGGCAGGTGCGGGACCACCTGCTCTTGCGTGGTTTCATGGATGGCTATCGGTGGCAAGGTGATGAAGATGACTATGAAGTCGTCCATGGGGGCGGGCAAGAAATGAGGAAGGGCAACAAGACAAGTACCACCGCGGCGAGGGCGGGCGAGAAGACGAAGAATCTCCAGGACATGATCACGGCGGTGATGCTGTACACAGTCATCATGTAGAAGATGTCGTACATGATGATGAGGAAGATCAAGACGAAGGGCATGATCATGAAGATGAAGATGCCGGAGCAGACGACGATGGAGGCTGGGTGCAGGACCCTCATATTCAAGAGCTGCTTCTCAAGCAGACGGATAACGCAAGAGCTGCCGCCCGAGAGAAAGCCAAGCTGGATCAACTGGAGATAGACGCGGTTACTCCATTGTATGAAGGATGCAGGCCCGAGGATACCCGCCTGAAAGTAACGCTCATGGCTCTGGAGATGAAGGTAAAACACAAAATGACCGACGCATGCTTCGACGAGAACATGTCATTCTGGCACGAACGTCTTCCCAAGGGGAACAAGTGCCCGACCAGTTTCGAGGAGGCGAAGAAAATCGTGTGTCCTCTGGATTTACCGCACGTGAAATACCATGTGTGCATGAACAATTGCATCATTTATCGGGACGAGCACGCGGAGTCTACCATATGTCCGGTGTGCGGCGTCACTCGATACAAGAAGAGGAAGAAAGCTCCTCGAAAATCGGTGTGGTACTTTCCGATCACTCCTCGTCTGCAGCGGTATTTCGCGGACCCTAAGGTAGCAAAGCTCCTGCGTTGGCACGCGGATAGGGAGGAGAAGAAGCGGGAAGATGACGGAAATGATCCGGAGATAAATAAAAAAGACAAGATGCTGAGTCACCCTAAGGATGCGAGCCAGTGGCAAGCGTTGAACTTCGAATACCCAGAATTTGGGAAGGATCCAAGGAACATCGTGCTGGGCGCGAGCACCGATGGAGTCAATCCGTTTGGCAGCCAGAGAAGCACACATAGCACCTGGCCTGTGTTTGTGTGGATGTACAACCTTCCCCCCTGGTTGTGCATGAAGAGGAAGTACATTCACATGAGTATGCTAATTGAAGGGCCGAAACAACCAGGGAACGACATCAATCTGTATCTGGGGCTGCTGAAGGAGGAGCTAGACACGCTGTGGAAAACGCCAGCCAATACGTGGGACGCCGCAGAGAAAGAATATTTCCCTATGAGAGCCGCACTGCTCACGACGGTGCACGACTATCTCGGTTACGGATATCTCGCGGGGCAGGTAGTCCACGGATTTTCTGGATGCGTAAGGTGCATGGATGACACAACGTATCGCCAGCTAGATAGAGATCCCGGGTCTTCGAAAACCGTGTTCATGGGACATCGAAGGTGGCTTCGCGACGATGACCCGTGGAGGAAACGCAAGGATCTGTTCGATGGTGAAACCGAACCCCGAAAACGCCCGTGTACGAG
Organism: Triticum aestivum; assembly: GCF_018294505.1. Taxonomy (NCBI): domain Eukaryota; kingdom Viridiplantae; phylum Streptophyta; class Magnoliopsida; order Poales; family Poaceae; genus Triticum; species Triticum aestivum. The sequence continues at coordinate 474,317,873 of NC_057807.1, read as the reverse complement.
GAGCGGCGAGGAAATAGACGAGCTGTTGAAAAATTGGAAAGACTGCCCACTGCCGGGAAAGAAGCAAAAGGCGCCAGAGCCGGGAAAGAAGCGAAAGGCGCCAGAGCCGCTGCTGAAGGTATGGAAAACGAGGTCTGTTTTCTGGGACTTGCCGTACTGGAAGATCCACCGTGTGCCTCACAGCCTTGATGTCATGCATATCACGAAGAACGTGTGCGAGAGTCTGCTTGGTACCCTGCTCAACATGCCAGAGAGGACCAAAGATGGGCCGAAAGCAAGGGCAGACTTGAAATCAATGGGCATCAGGCAGGAGCTTCACGCTAATGATGATGATGATGATGATGATGAGGCGAAGCAGGACACAGAAAGTCGTCGCAAAGGCAAAAAGGCCAAGAAGACCGGAAATGACTACCCTCCCGCGTGCTTCACTCTAAGTCAGGAGGAGATCGAGCAGTTTTTCACCTGCCTCCTAGGAGTAAAACTTCCTTACGGTTACGCGGGGAAGATAAGCAGATACCTAGACCCAGCGAAGCAGAAGTTCAGCGGGATGAAGTCTCACGACTGTCACGTGCTGATGACGCAGATACTTCCAGTTGCAATCCGTGGGATCATGGACGCGCACGTCCGTGAAACGCTATTTGGCCTATGCAACTTTTTCGACGTCATCTCTCGGAAGTCGATTGGCGTGAGGCAACTCAGAAGGCTACAGGAAGAGATCGTGGTGATACTATGCGAGCTTGAGATGTACTTCCCGCCCGCATTCTTCGATGTTATGGTGCATCTGCTGGTCCATATCGTGGAGGATATCATCCAACTCGGGCCGACGTTCCTGCACAGCATGATGCCGTTCGAAAGGATGAATGGTGTCATCAAAGGATACGTTCGCAACATGTCACGTCCAGAGGGAAGTATAGCCAGGGGCTTTCTGACCGAAGAGTGCATCTCCTACTGCACGAATTATCTAGGCATCGAGAACCCCGTTGGTCTGCCCGTCAACAGGCACCTCGGCAGGCTCGCTGGATGGGGTCACCGTGAGGGTCGCCGCGAAATGCATGTCGACTTCGAGGGTCGACTCGCCGACTTTGAAAGAGCAAACCTAGTCGCGCTACAACACATAGACGTGGTCGATCCTTGGGTGGTAGAGCACAAAACCTTTATTGAGAAGACGTACAATGACCGAGGCCAACAGAGGACGGACGGAGATATAATCAAAGAGCACAACTCATGTTTCACGCGTTGGTTCAAGCAGAAGCTTCTGTCGTACCCTTTACATGAGGATTCTTCCGCGGAAGAACAACTCATATTCGCCTTGTCACAGGGCGCCGAGCACAACCTGATGACCTATGAGGCGTACGATATCAACGGCTACACATTCTACACCGAGAACAAGGACATGAAGAGCGATGGTTATCAGAACTCCGGGGTAACGATGGAATCCTACACCGGCAACGACAAGGACAGATACTACGGAAGGATCGAGGAGATCTGGGAGCTGAGCTACGCTGGAGAGAAGGTCCCGATGTTCCGTGTCAGATGGGCCAAGAGCGTCCTAAAAGAAGACCGGTATTTCACCACCATGGTTATACCCGAAGCCAAATCCAAGACCGCGGGCGCAAACGTCACCGCGAAAAATGAGCCATGGGTACTGGCTTCCCAAGTGGACCAATGCTTCTTCATTACCGACCCGTCAAAGCCCAGTCGTGTTGTCGTGAGGAGAGGCAAAAGGAAGATCATCGGAATGGATGGAGTAGCCAATGAGCAAGACTTCGACAAGTACAGCGACCCGAAGATCGAACATGACGACGACGATGAAGTAGAAGCACACACCATAAGAAGAAGCAGGACCACCCTACCTAAAGGACGTCTGTTCCAGAGAAGAACTCCATTTGCGAAAAAGAAGGGCAAGAAGATTGTGAACAGATAGCTGGCTAAGATCGATTGTATTTAAATCGTAGTCTTCATTTCTCGATTGTACTTCGACATTTTGAAATGATATTTCTTCTGTTCTAGTCCTCATGAATATTGAATTATGTTTATTATGGGATTGAATTTCTAACTCACAAAAAGTATTGAATTTGTTAATATTTTGTGAACTCATTAATATTTTTAAACTTTTATGATATTTTTTCAAATATTTTCAAATAACAAATTTGATGATATTTTTAATATTCATAAATAATTTCAAATAAGAACTTTGATGATATTTTTTCACATTCATAAATGTTTTGAGATTTGATTTGTCATTTTCTAAAAAAATATTATAAACAATAATTTTTATCAATAAAAAACAAAAAAATAAAAAATAAAAAATAATTTTTATCAATAAAAAATATTTTTTATCAGTAAATAATTAGATTTGATTTGCACCCTCCCTCCCTCCTCTACTCATCTCCTGTATATAGTGTAATAATTTTTATCAATAAAAAATAAAAAAATAAAAGTTACTAATGGCGCAACAGGAGAGGGTGCGCCATTGTTATCAATAAAAAAAATACTTATGGTGCACCCCTCGGTGGTGCGCCATTGCTATGGATGTACTTATGGCGCACCCCTGGGTGGTGCGCCATTGCTATCCTTTTCCCCCATCTATCCCTTTCCCCCTCGCCCCCCGCGCCAGATCAAATCCCTAGCCCCCTCGCCCCCCGCGCCAGATCCCTTTCCCCCTCATCGCCGCCGACCCCTTTCCAGTGCACCCCGTCCCCACATCCAGCGCTCCTCCACCCATCACCACCGCAGCTCTTCCACCCCTCACCACCGTAAGCCACCGCCACTCCCGAGCATCCCTCTAGTTTGATTTGAACTCATCAGATCGCGCGGTGACCACGGCCCCCTCATCGTTGCCGCGACCACCGTCGTTGTTGTCGCGCGGGAAGATGTCCAGGAGGATCACCGCGTTTGGCTTCTTCCGTTCAGGGAACTAGCTCGAGCCGGGGTCTCGCGTAGCCGCCGCCGTCGCCGCCTTCTTCGTTCGTCCGCCCACATCTCGTCACCCCGGCCTCGTCGAGCTCTCCTCCGGCCCTCCCCGTGGTGAGCGTCCTCCACCCCCACCCGTTCCCCCCCCCCTGTCGCATGCACCCGTCGCCCCCATCGGCCGCCCCTTCCCCCTGTTGCTCCCATCGCTGATGGTTCTGCTGCCGCTGCTCTGTTGTTTTGCCGCCACTGCTGACGCTGCTTGCTCTGCTGCGCTGCTGCCTATCCTCGCATAGCCGCCCGCGTCCCGCGCGCTCTGGCCTCAGAATGGAAATAGGGTTGTTGTTGTAAACTGAAAATGGATCAGAATGGAAAAGTGCGTGTTTCTCTCAAAAATTTCAAAAGAGTAGGATGGGTCTTTGTTCAAAAATGATTTATAGGAATTATAGGGTCTCCCAAAAATTTTGTGGCAATTTTATAAAAATTATTTGAATTAGTTTTAGTGCAACACAGGCAACTCAGAGTTTGAAAATGGCATTAAAGGAATTTGTTTTTGGGGTAAATTCTATTATGAAATAATTCCTACTGTTATTTAAAATATAAATGAAATGATTTGGAACACCAAGCAAGAGTTACGTTTCAAGTTGCTGAACCTTTTCATATAAGCTTGCAGAAGATTTAATTGATCATACAGAAAATGAAAAACGAAGGTCATACCGATCCTAGTTGGTATTATTTTCCTCAATTTTAAGTGTTGAATGAACACATAAAGAGAGTGCTAAGTGATTTCAATATATCAAGTTTCAGAATAATATATAGGATTGTTGGTTTTTAACCTTGGTTGCCATTGTTTCTATTTGTAACGGTCTGAAGAATGACTCATGCTGTTTGTGCTAACAATCTCTAAGTGAAAGCAACTAGTTGGAGTAGATTTGTGCACACAATACTCCTTCCAAGACAATTTGCTTCCAAGGAGTAGTTTCAGTTTGCTTGCAAGGAGTAGTTTCAGTAAAGTTTCAGCATGGTTTCAGTATAGTTTCAGCATGGTTTCAGTTTGCTTCCAAGGAGTTGTTCTCTGTCTGGTCCAATTCTGAAGAAATAAAAAGTGAATAGTTTGTTTGTTCCCTGTGTGGTCACTCTATTTTTTGAGTACTGACATTAGTTATGTTTGTTAGCAGCAAGATATTTAAATGAAGCTTGTTCTTTTTCAACTGTTCAACTGATGCCATGAAACTGAATATAGTAGTTGAAAACCCTGTTTTTCTTCCTGATCGTGAAAATTTGAAGTCCTGTTTGTGTTTTGGTTTTGTTGGTTGACAATTATGTTTAGTTTTTCATTTCATGGGTGCTGTAAAATGTGCAGGTGGTGAGTTGAGGCTCAGCATACAGCTTGTTTGGACTAACCAAGAGGACGAGGTATGTTGCTTGCCCAAGCTAAGTGACACGTACGCGCCAAGTTTTCTGTTATATAATTACCTGTTAGTGCTTAGTTAAACTGCATGATACGGCCATAGCAGATGGATGGTACTAGGTGTTGTTTTGTTTCTTGCCAATGTATTCAGAGAGCAGATGTGCCACTGCAGATTTCTTTTCTTGAAGGCAGCTCACATAAGTTGAGCTACAAGTGAACAACTTGCTGCTATTAGATCTGGAATGGAAGCTCACATAAGTTGAGCTGATTTTTGTCCATATGAAAGCAGAGGACCATATGGTCTGTGGCCTTTTCATCCATATGAAAGTAGAGGCACATTGTGGTGCTAGTTTGCTGGGTTTTGTCTCCGACCATCGTGTCGTGATGATTTTGCAGGTACCCCGAGAGGCCCTTGAGTTTGCCAGAATGTTGATTAACTTCCGTTCCGGCAAATTCGGGTACTCCATATGTCCTATTTTCAGCAAAGGTCATGCTGAAATTTTCCGTGAATTTTAGCATGACTTTGCTAAAAATAGGACATATGGGGTACTTGCGACTAATGCATGGGCCGGGGTATCTTAGTACTTAATTAAGTAGGATCAACTGCCCCTTTATTCTTGCTGCATTAAACCATAGGTGGCAATAGAGCCAAGTGATTAGGCCCAACTTAGAATTCTCCTTAGCATCGATAAACCCTAGATGATAAACCCAACATAGGTGGCAATAGAGCCAAGTGATTAGTGCCAAGTGATTAGGCCCAACCTAGGGTGCCTCGGCATCGATAAACCCTAAATGATGAAAACTTAACTTGGCTGCCCCGGATGCCTCGGTGTCGATGAGAACCTAAATGATGTACGCTTAGGCTTTTAGGGTGCCTCGGCGTCGACAAACCCTAAATGATGAAAGCTTAGGCTTTTAGGGTGCCTCAGCGTCGACAAACCCTAAATGATGAGACCATGATCTTGTTCCTTGACAATAACCAACTTTTTGACCAAACTTTTTTCCTATTTAGAGCGAAACATGGCCCACAACGATGAGGCCGGTGGTTCGGGCGGCAAGCAATTCTGGGAGCTGTCCCAGGAGATGGAGGAACAACCTCACCGCTATGAGGACGCCGCGGAAGACACCGATCCTGACTACACAACCCCTAGTGGCGTCGGGGATGACACCACTGATGGTGCCGCCGAGGATGCCACCACTGATGATGGCGGCGCACACACAGATGGCAGCCAACCGAAGAAGCAAAGGAAGGACCGGCGCCCGAATGCGCTCCGCACCCTCAAGGAGGAATTTACTCAAGTGGACTCCGACGGGCATCCAACGGAGCCCAAACATATAGTCAAGGGGTACTCGCTTCAGCTCGGGTGCATTCTCCGGAGCACCGTCTCGATCAACACCGAGAACCTTAGGCATAAGGACCACGGGAATTTGCGCAACCTCCTCTTCACGAAGCTGCACGAACGATACAAGTTCCCGCCGAATTTGAAAACACACGCCTCTCAGGGAATAAAGTGAACAGTGCCGCCCTCACGAGGATGAGCACGGCCCTGTCTACTTGGAGAAGCGCGGTGAAGAGAATGATTGATAAAGGTGATAGTTATGAGAAGATCAAGGCGAAATATCCTTTGATGAGCGAAGATGAGTACAAGGAGTTCAAGATCAAGTGCGAGAGCAGCGCAACCTCCGAATCAAGTCAGTGGGGGAAAGAAATGCGGGAGTTGAACTTAGGGGAACACAAACTCGGTCCCGGCGGTTACAGAGTGGCGGAGCCTATATGGGACAAGGAGGACGCGGAGCGTGCCGAGCAAGGCCTACCGCCCCGCTTCGAGAAATACAGCGGTGACAAGCAGACCAGGAACTTTGTCAGGGCCCGGTACAAGGAGGACCCGATAACAAAGGAGCTTACCACGGATCCGAAGACCAGGGCGCTTGAGCTTGTTCTGGTAAGGAATACACCCCCGCGTAATTAGCTCCATATGGTTGCACTCTAATTAATCCCCAATATTTCTAAATGGTTCACGTTCCTTTCGCAGGACACTGAAAGCAGTAGCACGGGGTCGTCTCAGAGCTCCCCTTTTGACACCCCTTTAAATAGGGCGTTGAACGTAATGAAAAAGAAGGATAAGCTCACTAAGCCGACGTCAGCTGGTCGTGTGGCCGGCAAAGTCTTGTCCACAAAATGGGGGTCATACTATACCGCTGGTGTGCGGAAGGAGAAAAAGACCAGCTCGGAAAGCCAGACGCGCGAGGTTGAAGCACTCAAGGCACAAGTGGCGCGGATTCCGGAGCTTGTCCAAGAGCAAGTGGAACAACAACTGGGAACGAAGCTCAACGCCATGGTGCCTACGTTGATTCATGGGCTGACGACGTGGATTACGGGCGGCCAACAGGGGCCTCCCCCGGTTCCCAGCTTCACGGCCAGCAACTCGCACAGCGCGCAGGCGGCGCCATTGGTGTCTCAGGCGGCAGCGCCATTGGTGTCTCCGACGGAGGCGGTATTCGTGTCTCCGGCGCCGGCACGGGCATTGGATCTTAATGCACCCGGGTGTATGCCGGTCGGCACCTCACCAGCAAGCGCCCCCTCCGTCAGTTGCACGCCCGCCGTTGGTGGTGTCTCGACATTAGCCGAGCTCGACGGCATCACGGTAACTAAGCCTCTCGGTCGATGACTTCATCTCCTTGCCTTTGACTGGGCATCCCTGACGCCCTACATGTTTTCGCAGGGCGCCGCCGTCGTTCCTTGCACTCTTCCGCACTTCGTGGGCGGCGAGTTGGTCGATGTCGCCAAGGGCAGAATCGTTCAACCGGGCAACCGCATGTTCCACGGTAATCCGGTGGCACACACACTGTATAGGGTTGAAGTGGTTCAGGTGCTGCCAGGCTGCGACGAGCTGTTACCTCCGATTCGACCCGCTGGGGCCGACGAAGAATATGAGATGACCCTCAGCGCCTGCGTAAACTGGCCCCTGCTTTGGCCGAAGAGCCAGATTCGTTTTGGGGCGGGGGACACCACCCCACAGACAAGACCGCCAGTCGTGCCGGCGCCAAGCCATGGCAAGAACGCCGCAACGCTACCGGACCTGCCGGACATCCCTATGCCGGACATCCCTATGGCACAGGATCCGGACGACGACGACAACGACGACGGTACATTTACCAAAGTCGATAAGTACTTTGCCGAACATGGGTGCGCTGACGAGTTCTACGGGCCTCTTTCTCAAGAACCCAACCAAGACGACCGCAATCTAGCTGATACGACGGAGAAATCCAATTGCAATAGGCGTCGTCTAGCATTCATTTCTCAGGAGACGCCTCCAGCTCCCGCCTTCACTGAGCCTCAGATAGCTGAGGTGCGAAATATTATCATCCCCAACATGCTCAAGAAGGCGGTCTGTGAGCAGAACTCGGTCCCATTACAGGAGATCAAGAAGAAGGGATGGAAACGAAAGACTAACAAGGGCGCTGGTGCGAGCCAGCCGGCACCGAGTTCGATCCGTGCTCAGGACGGGCCACCTTCACCTAAGGATATCTCGAGGAGGGTGCATGTGGCGGGTAGGGCGATGCTACCACCAAATATGCTCAATGCTGCAACCGGCGCTATGCGGAGTCTGCACGACAGTGTTCTTTCTTTGGAGAAGCGGCGTCTCAAAGAGAATGATGTGGCATACCCGGTTTTCGTGGCCAAGGTGCCAGAGGGCAAGGGCTTTGTGGATGGCGACATCGGGGGTACGATCGTCCTGCGGTTTGATGACATCTTTGCTATGTTTAACCTTCATCCGCTGCACTACACCTTCGTTCGGTTGTTTTCGCTGAGTATGGAGATGCGGATCATTAGAGACAAGACCCCGGACATCGTGATAGTCGACCCCTTCTACATGCGTGCCAAGCACTTGAGCAGCGCTGGGGACCGCCAAGTTGCGAGTTCACACCTCGAAGGCGTCATTCTGGCAAACCCAGATAAGGATAACTTCCTTGTGGCTTACTTTCCCGAGTAAGTCATCCCTTAACCGCCCCGTAACATATGATTTCTTAGATTTCGATCGTTCTTTTTTTTTTCTAACATTCCATGTTCTGTGCAGTGACACACATTGCACACTCATCCTCTTAAGCCCGAAATATTCCATGGCCACGTATTTCGACCCGAACCGTAACTCCAAGATAGACTACACAAATGTCAAGAAAGTTCTTGATGATGTTCTCCCCGGCTACGCCAAATCTGGAGGCACCTTCACCAGGGCAGTTCGTAAGTACGGCAAGCACACCTTCTCACACAATACGAATTTCTGCTGCGTCAAGCAGCCGTCTGGCGGTCAGAAGGATGCCTACTACGCCCTCCATCACATGCGGGCGATCGTAAGGGACCATCATCACCTTCTGCTACCAGATAGTCTCAAAGATTGGGCCGCGAGGTTGTCGGCAACCCAGGACGCGGACCTCAGACAAGAATTCTTTCGCATCCAGTCGGAGTTTGCGGACATCATCCATCAAGATGTCCTTCATACCTCGGGGCAGTTCTACCTCAGATATCAACCGTCCAACAATGAGATAGATGGAACGCTACAAATGCAGGGTGACAACGACCGCGATTTCATGACCATCACGACAGACGACGGCTTCATCCACGCTCCTGTCCGATGAGTCGAGTCGAAAGTAGTGATGTGTAGTTCTGAAACATTGATTGGCTCATGTTGTAATTAAACTTTAATGAATTCGTATGTCTCTTTGGTTTGGACAGTCATTCAACTTAGATGTAATCGATGCTATTTATTAGTAGGATCATGAATCGTGCTATTAATGTCTTGCTTTTCTCTTCCGATCCTTTTGTTGCATACTTACATATTGCTTATGTATTGTCTGTTTCTGTTGTTTGGCTTGTGCATAGAGATGCCGTCATATGTCGTGTACAAGGGTAAGGTTCCCGGAGTCTACGACGACTGGGAGGAGTGTCGGAGACAGGTTCACCGTTTCAGCGCTAACAGTTACAAAGGGTACACCACTAGGGCGGAGGCCGAATCTAGATACGCCTGCTATCTAGCGGGAGAGAGGAGGGAGCGTTGGAGGAACCGGATGAAGACCAGTTTGATCGCGATGATGCTCATCGTGATGACTGCAACTCTCTTTTATGTGATGGTAGTTTAGATGATCGATATCGACTTGTAATGTGAAGACAAACTCGATACTCGCGGTCTTGAGACTTGTAATGTTTTATCTTTGTTCGGTCTTTTGAATTCGGAGACTAATATGATGAATTGTATTCGGAGACTAATCTTCTATTGTGTTCGATGAATCTGCTGTTGCTGTGTGCTGCTGTCTATATTCTGTCCAGTAATATATTTTGTAACCTGTGCAAAAATCAGAAAAGCAAAAAAAAACCCAAATATTCATACTAATGGCGCATCACCACAAGGTGCGCCATTAGTATGCCAAAGGATACTAATGGCGCATCAAGGCAGAGTGCGCCATTAGTATGACAAAGCACATGGTTACATATGGGCCCCCGGGAGGCATACTAATGGCGCATGGTCTTACATACTAATGGCGCACTGCCTGGTGCGCCATTAGTACACCAGATACTAATGACGCACCAGTGGTGCGCCATTAGTAAAAAATACTAGTGGTGTGCTACTAATGGCGCACCGGTAGTGCGCCATTAGTAGGCAAAACCGGTGCGCCATTAGTAGGCCTTTTCCTAGTAGTGATCTAGACAAATCTCGAAAAAAATGGAGTTCCGAGGTCGATCTTCGAGAGGAGAAAGCTTAACTAGTGTGGCTCGGGCATTTCATCGAACACCTCATATGCATAGGAGGTGAACTAGAGCACCCAAATGTCCTCTCCTCACCGGATTGAAAAAAAAGAGCACTGGTGCTCTGCCGCGGCGGTGGATATATATAGGCAATTTATTTGTCCCGGTTCATGGCATGAACCGGGACTAAAGCACCCCCTTCTGTCCCGGTTCAAGCCACGAACCGGGACCAATGGTTGTGGGCCAGGAGCGAGGACCATTGGTCCTGGTTCGTGGCTTGAACCGGGACAAATGGTTCCACATGAACCGGGACCAATGCCCACGAGGCCCCGGCCGGCCCCCTGGGCTCATGAACCAGGTCTAATACCCCCCATGGGTCCCGGTTCTTGAAGAACCGGGACTAATGGGCTGGTCAGGCCCGAACGGTAGTCCTGTTTTCTACTAGTGTCATCACCTCCATGCTGGATCACAAAGATCATCATGTCTCCAACTGCCATTTTGTACCCGCAAAGTAAATCCTTCCAACCATCCACGATGAGACGTCCATCTTTTTCTGGCGTCAAGTATACATAGACCATAAGTCGGTATTAGGATACGAATAATTCTCATCTTACCGTATCGATCCATCTGATCAGGCAGAACACGGCTGAGGAGTCTTTGTTGCAATAACACAATTGTGACATAGTATTATGGCCTATTTTAAATAACAAAGACTGTACTATGAACGATGAAACAAATAAAAATATTATCAAGATTTTTTTATTAATGTTGGTCTTGGCCGGAGTGTGCATCAATAGTTTGTACAATGCAGAACTTGGTGTACGTGCTTATTTGCCACAAGCAAGTTCATATAGTTAGCAAAACTGATGATAAAACCACGTCTCTTTCGACGTACATGTGGCTACAGCAGTAAGTTTCATGTTGTATAATATATCTTGTGTTTCTTCGGACAAAGCACAGTAAGCTGGGAAGATATACATAAACAAGATTCATAACATGTGCATATATTCATATGCAAGATTATTTTAAGACAATAAGTAAATGCAAGTCTACATAAGTAAGGTGTGTATGTTTAAGAACACTTATAAGGATGCACGATTGGAACATCGGTCAAATCCACTTTGATTTGAGGACCATATGTGCTAATATCAAAGTACAACTTCATACCAACTTTCAATTTGTATATTTTGACAAATTATCTTCAAGTTGGTCCAAGTTTATAGTTTACGAGAGGACAATGTAAAAGAACGCCATGTTTCATTTTAAGCTCCGGCTTAGCAGTGGTCTTTTGAAATGGAAAAACGGCTAGCTTTTCAGGTCTGGTTTTCTTGCAAAGCACTAAATGAACTGTGAAAATATAAAAGGAAAATTGAAGGTGTGCTTACAAATTATAAATAACTACATATACTAATAGTTCATTAATTCATAGTGGCTTCTGTCAGCATGTTCACAAATATAGCAATGTTCACTATGTAGAACAACAAGATTAATATGCAAGAGATCAATATGCCAATTCAGGCATTAACAAAAATGTGCAAATATGTGGCATCTTACGTCATAGCAAAACTTTCACAAAGATGTAATATGCTACTTTTAGCATCTTTCCATACATGGCTAGCTAGTGTTAGGTTCTTTCAGAAAGCAACGTAATTGATCTAAAATATGATCAGTAGTCTTTTGAACTCCCTCTGTTCCCTTTTATAAGACATTTAAATAATTTAGACAAAGCATAAAACAGTTCAATGTCAGCTGTCCAAAATGTCTTATAAAAAGATTGGGGGGAGTAATTATCAAGCAATCATCAAAAGTAGTTACATCTATGTTTACTTCAATTGCAGTGTTCGCTGGATCCATACGGCCCATGGTCATGACCTAAAGAATGACTTAAGTCATAGACCAGTAGTACAGTATGCTGAAGTTATCAACAGCAAATCAGACACACCATGATTGACAGAAGAACCAATGAAAAAAACATATCGTCCTGTCTACAAAGCCAACTGAAAGGTTGATGAAGAAATGCTTGGGATGCAATACGTCTCAACTAAATCAAAATTTCCTTGCCTTCCCCTACCCATACCCAGATAAAATCAAACCTTACCAAAGCTTCAACTAAATCAAAACCTTCTTTGTCTCCCCCTACTCTTACTCAAATCAAATTGAATCTAACCAATATTCAGAATATACTTGGTGTAAGGTATATGTCAGACAAGATTGATGTTGAACTACTAAAATATGTATGGCCCTGTTGCAACGCACGGGCAATAGCTAGTAGAAAAAAGGTCGCGTCAATTCATCTCTTGTCTCTCCCCCCTCTCGCCTTGGGTTCGTCCACTCGGCGCTTGCGGATGCTGAATTGCAACGTATACACCTAGCCGCCGCCGGCCAGCCTTATTAGAATAAGGGAAGATGATTTCATCAAGCATTAAGTCTCAAGAGGCATAAACACGGTTAGTCTTGATTCCTAAATTCTTCTCTTAATCTTTAGTTTGTTTAATTGTGTGCCCTAAAATTGTGGAACTAATTAAAAAATTTAACTAAGAGCTACATCAATAAGAAATTGATTGACAAATAATGGATTGTCCAATTATATTTACGTAGAAGAGGAAGAGATTAATTAAGAACCTTTTTTCAAATCAATTGAACAAAGTTTATCTGTTAAGATTGTTTAGACCATTAAACACGATAGTCATTGTGCCAAATTAAAATTAATAGATATTTTTTATTCATGTTGCAGAGCAGTGTTCATAATTTGACTGTTTAGACCGTCGGAATTTCCTATGTTATTTACTATGGTTTCGCACGAAGCTTCTGGTTCAAGCCCACCCCCCACCCACCCCCACCCACCACCCATACACACACACGTCGTCATTTTTTGGGTCCGTCCCTGGACCCAGGCTGCCACCCCGACATTCACCGCCTTGACGACAAGAGGCAATCATGCTAAAATTAACACGTTGACTCCAAGGCGACGACTAAAAGGAGGAAGCAATGTAGTCGCCACTGTCACCCGCTTCGGCAGCCCAGAGCTAGGGATTTCTCCTAGTTCTTGAGGCTACGGGCCGAAATGCTGGGCATTAGAAGTTGCTTTCGTAAACCATTTTTTTTGTTTTTTTGGGTGAAGTTGTTTGTAGAACCCAATTCATCGTGTGAATTGTATGTTTCAAAAAATCTGAAGACGACGTCTTGTTTACGGAAGTATTTTCAGCAATCGACAGACGTCACTTAGAAATGATAGCCCCCTGCTTTCAAATCCAGTTTCCTATTTCCACACACTTGTTTTAGAGAAAAGTGTGTTTTTGGTCCCTCAAGTTCCCAGAAAGTCTAGACTTGGTCCCTCAATATTTTTTGGTCTACTTTTAGTCCCTCAAGTTTCAAAATCGGATAAGTTTAGTCCTAAACCAGATTTTGAGGGCGTTGACCGGGTCAAAACCGCCCGATGAACAGTAAATGCGATTTGTTTTCAAAAAAATCTGAAATTTTTGGGGTTCAATATGCTTACATGCGCAAGGTGCGCCCAAATTTTCGTGCTCTTTCGACACTCGAGGAGCTTGTGGCAAAAAAAAAACAAAAATATTTGCCTGATGAATAGTAAATTAAAAAAAAATCAAAACAAGATAAAAAATTCTGAAATTTTTTAGGGTCCAATATGCTTACATGCGGAAGGCGCGATCAAAATTTCGTAGTCTTTTGACACTCGAGGAGCTCGTGGCAAAAAAAAACAAATTTTCGCTCACAAGAAAAGCCAAATTTTGTTTTTTTTTTGCCACGAGCTCCTCGGTTTTGACCCGGTCAACGCCCTCAAAATCTGGTTTAGGACCAAACTTATCATGTTTTGAAACTTGAGGGACCAAAAGTAGACCAAAAAATGTTGAGGGACCAAGTCTAGACTTTCTGGGAACTTGAGGGACCAAAAACACACTTTTCTCCTTGTGTTTTAATGGACTTGCATGGTGAGAGACCACAGATAGTTACACTCCATCATTTCAGAATTCCACATACAAGTGTTGGCCTGATCGATGGGCCCGATGATTTGGCAACAAATCATGTCCACGAGCGCGTCTTCAGAAGAGAAGAAAGCCAAGCCGTTCGATCGAGCGAGACTGATGACAGTTGTCAAGAAGGGTACGTCTTATAGCATAGAGCTCTAGGACGATCCAACGGGATCCAGTTCAGTTAACTCTGAAGTGTCGACACGGTTCAAGTCTTGAAGATTAGACAGCTCTGAATTATTTCCAAGTCTATTAGTAGGTGTTTATGGTGCTGTTGCCTATGGATCGGGCAAGAGAGGATGCTAACTAATCGACGGCGCATCAATCAGACATGACATGGGGGAAGTGAGGACACAGTGATCAGCTAAAAGTTGCAAGAAATGGAAAACTACATGTACTGTGAGAGGGTTGGTATATAAGCCGTCGGCGTTATGCCTTTGCTGCCCCATATATGTAAGTACTACTCCCTTCGTCCGGAAATATTTGTCATCAAAATGGATAAAAGTGAATGTATCTAGATGTATTTTAGTTCTAGATACATTTTTTTATCCATTTTAATAACAAGTATTTTCGGACGGAGAGAGTATGTACTAACCGTCGAACACTAGAAGTCTAGAAGTCGTTGCAACTAAAACCACGATACTCATTTTGGATGAAGGAGAGAGTACGTCAAAGTGACACTAAAAAGTTACTTTACCCTTTCTACTTGAAGTGAGCAAAATAAAAGCATGGAGTCTCTTGCTTGCTTGGTCGGCCGTCAAGTTAGCAGCTAGTACGTACTCCTTCCGTCCTATAATATAAGATTATTTTTAATACTAGTGTAATGCCAAAACGTTCTTATATTATCGGACAGAGGGAGTACTTACGAGCAAGATCCATCCACCTAGATCAGGAGGCTCCAAGACCAAGAGTACATGTTAGTAATATGAAAGACGTACCTGCTGCATTGCGCAACAGGATCGCGACTAAACTGAAACGGAGCCCACGTGGCTGCAGTAACACGGGGAGCTAGCTAGCATGTGACGTGAGAGTGAGACGACGGAGGCCGCCAGATCGAAACTCCTGAATCTGCGGTGGGGCTTTGGACGGCTGACGGCTTCCCGTGTATGAATGTGCTCGATGAGACATTGGACACTGGTGGTGCTACAAACCCTAGCGTATGTTCCTCGAGAGGGATAGATCAACGACTGCATCTGCAATCTGGCCGCCTCCTATGGTTTCCTCTCTTCTTCTTATTTTTACCCCGCATATAAAATTTGTTTAAAGTAACGGAGAGCGAGGGAGCGAGAGTAATGCATTCACTGTAGCGACCGAGGCGCGGCTCGCCCGTGACAGCGAGGCCTAGCGGCTCCTGACCCGCACACACTCGGATCGTGCAGATATTCGCGCGACACAGCGAACGGCGTTCACATATAGATATATCTATATCTTGCACATACACACACAAATATATCTTGGTCTCGCCGTTCGCCGACTTGCCTCCACACAAATGTCTCGTCTGCGAGGCGACGCCGGAGCAGTGGCCGGGAGGGCGACGGGGCGTCGTCGCTCGCTCGCTCTCGGCTCACGCACGGAGACTCGCGTTGGGCCGGTATCTTTGAACTTCTACCCAGGCAACTTACAATCGTACGGACGGGTTCTGAAGCACCACTAGATCATGACGGCGTGCGTTGCTGCGCCCGTCCATTTTTGCTATAAAATGATAGGAATTTTGACAAGTATACAAAGACATGAAACATGAAAGTCATATATGATTTGTATAAATATGTTGAGAAATGAAGCATGGAAGTTAGATTTGCAATTTGGTGTGAACTGAACTATGTATTGTGAAGTTGGTTCAAGTCTTATGGACAGTCAATGGACAAATGATCTGTAAAAGTCCTTCACCATCATTTTCAAGTGTGACCTACTCGTTGTCATCTTATCCTGAACTTTGCATGCATTTGAGGTTCGAACTCTGGGGTGCACGCGGAGATCACTCCTCTACCTACTCACATCTCGTCGCCTCGCTAGGATCTAAGCAAGCGAAGATGAACAACACAAAAGACACGAGATTTATACTGGTTCAGGCCACCATTGTGGTGTAATACCCTACTCCAGTGTGTGGTGTGGTGGATTGCCTCTGGGGCTGATGATGAACAATACAAAGGAAGAACAGCCTCGCGAGGGATGTTCTTGCGGAGGTGATGCCTCTTGGGAAGGATTGGATCCGGATCCCCCTCTACTGTGATGACTAGCCCTATTTATAGAGCGAGGCCCTGGTCCTCTTCCCAAATATTGAGCGGGAAGGGCGTCAACAATTGGCCATTTTGAAGGGGAACATCTAGTACACTTATCCTGACTAAAGTTGGTCCTCGCCTGCCAAAGACTCTGACGATGACGCTGTCTTTGGGCTCCACGGTGACCTCCATCCTGCCGTTCTGCTGGTCTTGGTCTTGTTGCACCGAAATGATAGCCTTTGCCTTGTACCTTGGCATGTGCTTGCTCCCTTTGCACCAAAGGGGAAACAAGGACACTGCGCAGGCCGGCGCCTGCCTGGCTTCGATCGTCATGGCTTGCGTCACGGGTATCTCACGAGGTACCCCCGCCTTGATCTCTCCGCCTCCTCGCGAGCCTTCCTAACGAGGCTGCGCCTGAGGAAGCTGTCTGTCGTCCGCCCCGCGAGGCTTGGCCCCTCGCGAGGGTCTTGAGCTTGTGTTGATGAAGATGGGTCGTACTGGGCCACTCCTTGAGCCACGCTGCAGGCCGCAGGCAGGCAAGTCTGCGTACCCCCGTTCCCAGAATGCTGACAGAAACCATTGTGAGGTATACACGGATCATAAGACTTTGAAATATATCTTCACGCAGAAGGAGTTGAATCTCAGGCAAAGGAGATAGTTGGAGCTCATTATGGATTATGATATAAAATTGCACTATCATCCCAGAAAGGCCAATGTAGTAGCAGATGCGTTGAGCTGCAAGAGTTATGTTAATACGCTCATGACCGGTGAATTACCTAAGGAGTTAGTAGATGATCTTCGAGAGTTAAGTTTGGAGATAGTTCTGAGAGGTTATGTAGCAGCATTGGAAGTTCCATTCACTTTGATGGGTAAGATCAGAGAAGCCTAGAAGACCGACAAGGAGATTGCCAAGATAAAGGAAAGGATGAGCAAAGGAAAGGCTAAAGGATTTCGTGAGGATGAGCACGACACCTTGTGGCTTGAGGATCGCATATATGTGCCTAATGACCCCAAGATCAGGAAGTTGATTCTACAGGAGGCCCATGATTCGCCATATTCGATTCACCCAGGAAACACTAAGATGTATCTGGATTTGAAGGAAAGTTTATGGTGAACAGGAATGAAGAAGGATATTGCCGAGTATGTAGCAGTATGTGATGTATGTCAGAGAGTTAAGGCAGAGCATCAGAAGCCAGCTAGATTGCTACAGCCATTGCCGATACCCGAATGGAAGTGGGATAAGCTAGGCATGGACTTTATCACAGGATTGCCAAGGACTCGTTCAGGCTATGACTCTATCTGGGTTGTAGTCGATCGTTTGACGAAGGTAACTCATTTCATCACGGTGAAGACCACCTATACGAGTACTAAGTTGGCAAAGATATACATGACCAGGATCGTATGTCTGCATGGAGTTCCAAGGACCATAGTATCATATAGAGGAACCCAGTTTACCTCAAAGTTTTGGAATCAGTTGCATGAGACTTTGGGTACTAGGCTAGAGTTCAGTACAACTTTTTATCCACAGACAGATGGACAGACCGAGAGAGTCAATCAGATTTTGGAGGACATGTTGAGAGCTTGTGCGCTAGATTATGGATCTAGTTGGGACGACAATTTGCCATATGCATAGTTCTCTTATAACAACAGTTATCAAGCTAGTTTGAAGATGGCCTCTTTCAAAGCTTTATACGGAAGGAGGTGCAGGACACCGTTATCATGGGACGAAGTTGGAGATCGACAGCTGTTTGGACCAGATTTAATCAAAGACCTGAAGAGAAGGTTAAGTTGATGTGCGATCGACTCAAGGTAGCTCAGTCCAGGCATATCTATGCCTACAAAGAGTGAAAGACAACATATCTGGTCAGCAACTTGGCATGTCTGCATATAAAAAGGAAAATATTAGAAGATAAATTATTTAAGAAAATACACAAACCTAAGATGAGATAGCTAGAATACATATTGACCAATTGGGCTGCAGATAGAACATATGCTAAGATACTACTATTGTACTGCAGTACAAACTGCTATCATGCACCATGAATAAACCTACGCTTTTATCTTTCTCAAGTGTATGACTGCACTCAACATATAAATTCAGTGATACTCCCACCTGTATTTTGCGCATCTTAGCCAAGTTATTTTTCTTGGCTCTTATTAGAAATTTCCATCCGTATTTCCTCCAATACCATGCTTCCAAATAGGGTCTAAAACTTGTTTGAACTATAAATTTTTTGATAGGTGACTTGATTTTTTAACACCAGAAACTGTAGGTCATGCTTTCTAGTAGGTTGTGGTGTATAGAACTTACAACCTGATCTTTATTTGAGTTATACTTGCTCATGCAACTCTATGGTTCCTAGTTTAGTTTTCTACAATGAACAAATACAAAAGAGTGGCATCAAAATTCGAACACATACAGGAAAAAGAAGGTGATGGTTCAACTACAGAAAACTGACTACAAGAAATTCAGTTATTGATAGTTTTCCATATATCACCAACTTTCCGTTTTCATGCGGCAGGTTATGGCCATCTTCTTTAATTGCAACTTTTCACACATTTTAGTTGTACTTTGAGACCATGCCATTATTTTTCCTCATTGAACCATCTTTTTATTATTATTAGGCTTCGCCACAACCTGCTGCATGGTTTAATCCAAAATTGCGGTTAAGCTACATATCTAAGTGAACAGAAAGCTTTACCTTGACATACAAATACACCAAAAAAGGGGCATTTAGACGGACGTGAAGTTTCTACACCCGGGAGCAAATGCTCCTGGTGTGAACAGTAAAATAAAAAAATTCAAAAAATGTCAAAAAATTCTGAATTTTTTTTCTGGCATACTTACACAAATGTTTGTTGTGCACGTAAAATTTCATCGCAAAATCACATTGGTGGAAGGTGTCGTAAAAAACAAAATTGAAGCTCTAAAAATGTTACTTACAAAAGCATTTTGTAGCTCTGATTTTGTTTTTTCGGCATGACTTCCACGAATGTGATTTCGTGATGAAATTTTTCATGCACAAGAAACACATGTGAAAGCATGTCACAAAAAAAAATTCAGAATTTTTTGAATTTTTTTTCTTTTTTTTGATTGTACTGTTCACACCAGGAGCATTTGCTCCTGGGTGTAGAATGGTACTTTCGCATTTAGACTACATCTACGTGAACATTAAACTGTAACTTGACAACATTTACATACATAACATAACATACAGAAAACATTGTTTATCTACATCGAAAAGAACAGTAACACCATCTATACGTACACAAAATTCCGTGGTGTAGTCAAGTTACATCCAAGTGAGATAGTAAACCACATCATAATGTATAAATTACATCCAAAAGTGTGCTCGAGTTACATCAAAAAGTTGTACATCTGAATGAGTTGATCCTCAAACTTAAAGTCAATTCATGCTACAATGATTTGAGCCTATGCCCAGGAATCTTACCAAAGCATGACGGCCATACTGCTGAGGAATCGAGTCGTTTCTTTGCTGCTCCATTTGCTTTGCAAAATCCCCAATGTGTAGCATATTTGTTGATTGTATTCAACCCACTACATATGGCAGCTGATTTCCCGGAAGTAAGTAGAAGAACTTTCAGATGTGAAACAGTACCCTGTGCCCAATATAAATACCACAGAGAGCCTGAAACAACCAGAGAACAAGTATCAAACATTTGGCATTCACTCAGAATAATACACTTTGGAGAGAGAGAGAGAGAGAATTATAATGATTCAAACCATGTTGATATTTTACCTTGTGTTTCCTCTGAATCTGAACGGCAGGCAGCAATTGATCAGGTTGTCGTCCCAAGTTGCATCTATTATTTAATGGATGCGTCTAGTGGACGCATGTGCGCCAGGGAGGGCTCGTGAGCGGCCTACAGATTTAGAAAGTGTTTGTCCTTATGTGGTCCAATACTTTTAAAAAAGTAAACTGCTAATTAATCATCTCACATGTCCTGGATGCCCGCATGTCTCTTGCTCCATACCCACGTGTCTTGTGTATTTAATTTGAGTTTTCAATTTTTCTAAAAGGCATAACTTTCAAATCGCGTGTCGGAATTCATATCCATTTTCACTGTTGGAACCCTCGCGGCGTGCTCTTTGAAACAAGATCCCACATGAGTATGTTTCAACAAAAAAAATTGTGCAATTTTGTCTCCGTTTTATGCAACTGACTAGCCGTCGATGTGCAACTATCTGTCAGGAATGTGCAACTTTTCTCCTACACTGTAGACGTGCAGTTTTACTCTATGGTACCTCCACCCCCAAACTACCTCCTTCCAGTGAGATGTGCAACTTCGTCTGTTGCCCAAACCAACTGCATAGTAATTGATATGCAACTTTCCCATCCGTGGATGTGCTTGACTGTTTGCTGCATTGGCCAACAGCGTAACAGTGGATGTGCAACTTCAAATACTGCCACGGCCAACTGTGTAACAGTGACGTGCAACTTTCTCTCATACTCTGTGGATGTGTAGTTTCCCTGCTAGCACCCGGCCCAACCACCCCTGCTAGTGAGATTTGCAACTTTAGCACTCTATTTATATGCAACATTTCACTACCCTCATGAATGTCAATCTTTCACCATTCAACTGTCTCTGCTTGTAAGATGTGCAATTTTGTATGTTGCCCTGGCCAACTAACTAGCAGACTATGTGCAACTCTATTTGTTGCCCTCGCCAACTGAAAGTACAAGTCCACAAATAGGGAGGGGAAGGAGTTGCACATTGACTAATAGACAATTGGCTTGCACAATAGACTAAGTTGCACATATCGCTTGCAGGGAGAGGTGGGGTAGGGTGTGCTAACAGTAAACTACACATCCACGAGTAGGGAGAAGGGTTGCACATCGACTACTAGGTAGCTAGCCAGAGACAGTAGACTAGTTGCACATCAAAGTTGACATGATTGTTAGATTGCAATCTCATAGGAAGTCGAATCATGCAGATCCAAAATTTTGTTTTGGAAAAAGTTGCATGATGTAGTACTAAAGTTGCACAATGCAGTACTAAAGTTGCACCATATAGCACGAAAGTTGGCATCGAAAAAATTTCGTCGAAACATACCCATGCGGGATCTAGTTTCAAATATCTCGTTGCGAGGAATCCAACGCTGAAGACGGATCTGAATTCCGATGCGTGGTTTGAAAGATATGACTTCTTAAAAATTTGAAAACCAAAATAAATGCACGCGGGTTTGTTTTTCCATTCACATGAGACAAATCTGACCGCATTTAATGCTACCAATATTATGCACTAGAAGGCAGACAAAACATGTATGCTTGCATGCAAGTGGAAGAGCGCGGCCGCTTGTTTCACCCAGATGGTGCGCGTGCACTCGAAAGAATTTAGGTTATTTAATTGCAACAATTACAAGCAATTAGGAATGGCAGGAAGATGTGTATGACATGGATAGATCAGCACAAGATGAAGGCTGAAACAAGATATGACCTACAACTATATAGATGAGTGCTCCTCCTTCTCTTCCTGCTATAGTTCCTCCTCGCAGGTGCAGGCAAAGGAATGGTGGCGTACCGGCCTGGTTGTAGGACGGAAGAGCGACGGCCATCTTTGACAACAATTCCGCCTGGGAACTGGCCCACCGCCGGTCGAGCTGACATGCCGTCTCGGGCGCCGCTGCTATCGCAAAGGGACGCCCTCACTTCTCCTCCAGGTCTTCACGTGCTCCTCCCTCTAGACTGGAGGCATGGCGGCGGCGCACATAGGTCGCGAGAGAAGGATAGAGGGGAAGATGTGTGGATTGGCTCTCTCTGACCTAGGCGAGATAGAAGGGTTCGGGGGTAGCGGAGGGGAGTGGTGGTAGGAGGTGGGCAGGGAATAGAATCCCCACCGCTCGTTCGAGATCCGACGGTAACCGTGAACAGTGAACGAGAGGCATCCGATTCTGCCTCTAGAATCGCAAGCCCAATGACAGCCAGCCCAGGAACGGCCCGTGTGCGACGGAAACGATGCATCAAATGGCCAGGAACGAAGGAGATGCATGATCCAACGGCCAAAAGCATTGGATGCGTGAGAGGACTCGCTTTAGGCTCGGCTTTACTGTCCTTAATTATTTAAGGCGTGAATTGTGAAGTTTGAGGGGTCGGTTTTGCCAAATGCGGTTGTAGACGCTCCGAGACGAGGACTCATCAATGGTCGGCGGTTGGGTCGCGGAGGAGACATACGGCTGACAACTTGCCGTGTATGCATGAATGTGCTCGTCGAGTCATTCGACGGACACCGGTGCTGCTGCTGATGCTGAGACAAAAAGCGAGATGGATCACAAGACTAGAGCCTTAAGCTAGCACTACAAGCCCTAGACATACGGGACAAAGATCCAATGACTTTCCCATAGCAAGTCACGCCGTAACTGGCGGCCCTCTCTACACCATAGGATCTAGAATCGGTGGGTAGATCCGCATGAACAGTACCATTCCTACAGTACCCGTCTACAGGAACTTGTCGATAGTGTTCAGTCTACAGTAGTTGCTGCTACAGTGTTTGATCCGCTTTATTCGTTCTTCATCTAACGGCTAGCTGGCCGCCAGTTACAGCGTGACTTGCTATGGGCAAGTCACTGGATCTCCGTCCAGACGTATGGTATGTAGAGTGGGAGTGCAACAGGTTAACTGTAGCGATAGTTAGGCCGGGCAGACTGGTGGTTGGCGACTCGACG
The DNA here is from genome assembly GCF_018294505.1 of Triticum aestivum. Taxonomy (NCBI): domain Eukaryota; kingdom Viridiplantae; phylum Streptophyta; class Magnoliopsida; order Poales; family Poaceae; genus Triticum; species Triticum aestivum. The sequence continues at coordinate 474,294,916 of NC_057807.1, read as the reverse complement.
ACTGACGGCATTCAGATGGATCCACAGAGACACTCTTGGCTCCAAAATATATCTTGGTTTCGTCGTTGGCCGATCTGCCTCTCTGCCGCGCAAATGTCTCCTCAGCGGAGCAGTGGCCGGGAGGGCGACGCACCGCATACACGGAAACTCAAGCTCCGCTGCACTTCGTCGAGTGGGCCGAGAAGGACGCGGGAACGATTGTGGGCAGGTTACATTAATCTGACGCAGGTGTCAATACTTACTGCAGTAGTACTAGTACTATGCATGAATCTTATACGGACGGGTTCTTAGAGCATGGCTATAAGAAAGTGTCACGTCATCTATAGTCAATCTTATAGCCAACACGTATAACAATTAGCTATAAGTATGTGTTACTTTTTTAATACATGGCTCATCTTTCACTCTCACATAATGCCTAGAAGCACATGCTGCAGCTGGCTCTTGCATGAGAGCCCGCTTACATTCTCTCTCATATCCTCTCTCCTCCAACTAATTATAAAAATATTACTTTATTTTTTACAGCCTGCTGACTGTACCTTATTGTTTTTTCGAGGGTACGCAAATTGCGTACCTTAGCTTAATAGGAGAGAAATACAGCCATACAACCACATCTACCTCTCGCTGCGAACAGCGAGTGTGACGCCCGGGTAATTAAGCTACAGTGATCCTCTGCTAGTGATGCCACGTCACCTCGATTATAGTTGCTAATCTCGAGTTAGCTCGAAACTGATTCAAATTCAAATTCAAAATTTGGTAAATAATAAAAGTTTTCAAACCTTAAAATAAAATTGTTCGGGTTGTACTAGATATTACATAGATGATTATGGTGTAGAAGACACAGTTTTATAAAATGTATAAATATTTTACATTAAATGAAAACAGAAAGTAAAAAAAAGAAAAAAAAAAGAAAAGGCAAAGCAAAAACAAAAGAAAGAAGGAGACCCTTTGCTGGGCCGTGGCCCAGCTGGCCATCGGGCCCCCAGGCCGGCCCAGGCGCGCCCCCCCTCTGCATAACCCCCCTCCCACCGAACCCTAACCCCCGTCGCCCCACTTCACCCCCTCTCGATCCAATCTGGATCGAGGAGGCCCCCCCCACTCCCTCGTCCCTCTCCCCCCCCCCGATCTGGATCGGGGCTCACCCCCGACCGCACCTCGCTTCCGCCGTACGCCGCCACCTGGTGCCGCCTCGACCCCGCCCCGCCTCTCCATCGCCGGACGCCTCACCTTCCTCCACTCCCCCCCTCTCCTCTCGGTCCCATCTGGATCAGGGAGAGGCCCGACCCCGTCGCCCCCGGATCCCGTCGGCCGGAACGCCGCCTCGCCGCCCTCCTCCTCAACGGACCTCGCCGCCGGACTGCCTCCCCGTCGCGCGCCGTCTCCGTCCTCCTCCTCGCCCCTCGTTGCCCTGGACCCTACACGCCCCCCGTGAGCACCTCTCCTCCTCCTTCCCCTGGGTTCCCGCTCGACGACCGCGGCCATAGCCGTCGTGCGCACGCGCGCTCGCAGTCCCGCCGCGCGCCTCGCCTCCCCTCCCCTCCCTGTGAGCCGCTCCGGCCAGCCCCGCCACTACCTCCACCACCGCGCCACCCGCGGCCCTCCGCCGCCTCTCCTGGCCGGCGTCGTGGGCGCCGGCGGCTTCGTCCATGGCCTCGCCCAGGCAGCCTCTGGGCTCGCCTCGCGCCAGGCGCCCCTGCGCCCGTTAGCCCGCACGCCCGCAAGCCCTTGCGCCCGCTTAGGCCCCTGGGGCCAATGACAGCCGGGGCCCAGCCCCCAGAACTATTAAAAATAAAAAAATGAATCAATGAAAATTATAATTAATTAATTAATTAATTAGTGTATTAATTAAGTTAATTAGTCCTATTTAATTAATCTGATTAACTTGTTAGTTTAATTAAACAGTAATTTGTTTAGCTAACCCCTAATAAAACTAATCAGAGTATGACAGGTGGGTCCCACTGGACCCACTGGTCAGGTTGACCAAGTCAACTCTGTTGACCGCTGATGTCAGCATGACATCATGCTGATGTCATAATTCCATTTTCGAATTAATTTAAATAATTAATTAAATTCCAGAAATTAATAAAATCTTTCGAAAATCATATCTTTTAATCCGTTACTCGGATGAAAATGTTTTCTACATGAAAGTTGCTCAGAACGATGAGACGAATCTGGATACGCAGTCCGTTCGTCCGCGCACACCCCTAACCTATCGAACCCGCAACTTTCCCCCTCCGGCTCCTCTGCCCGAAAACACGGAACACCGGGAATACTTTCCCGGATGTCTTCCCCCTTCGTCGGTATCACCTACTACCGCGTTAGGGCACACCGAACACCGCGTATTGCCTTGTTATATTTTGTGATGCTTTGTTTGCTCTGTATTCATTATTTCTTCCCCCCTCTTCTCTCCGGTAGACTACGAGACCGACGCTGCTGCTGCCCAGTTCGACTACGGAGTTGACGACCCCTCTCTCTTGCCAGAGCAACCAGGCAAGCCCCCCCCCCCTTGATCACCAGATATCGCCTATTCTCCTCTATACTGCTTGCATTAGAGTAGTGTAGCCTGTTACTGCTTTCCGTTGATCCTATTCTGATGCATAGCCTGACATTGTTGCTACATATGTTGATACCTTACCTGCAATCCTAAATGCTTAGTATAGGATGCTAGTTTATCATCATTGGCCCTACATTCTTGTCAGTCTGCCTTGCTATACTATCGGGCCGTGATCACTTGGGAGGTGATCACGGGTATATACTATACATACATACATACTATACAGATGGTGACTAAAGTCGGGTTCGCTCGAAGAGTACCCGCGAGTGATTCACGGATTGGGGGCTGAAAGGACCTTTGTCCCGACGGCCCGCTGTGTGGATCTTTGTGGCGGAGCGACAGGGCAGGTTGAGACCACCTAGGAGATAGGTGGGCCTGGCCCTGTTCGGCGTTCGCGGATACTTAACACGCTTAACGAGATCTTGGTATTTGATCTGAGTTGGTTACGAGCCTATACGCACTAACCATCTACGCGGGAGTAGTTATGGGTATCCGGGCGTCGTGGTATCAGCGGAAGCACTTCAAACGTCAGCGACGGAGCGGCGCGCGCCGGATTGGACTGGAACGCCACTAGGCTAGGTCTGCTTCCGGCCGCCCACGCAACGTGCAGGTGTGCTTAGGGCGATGGGCCCAGACCCCTGCGCGCTTAGGTTTAGACCGGCGTGCTGACCTCTCTGTTGTGCCTAGGTGGGGCTGCGACGTGTTGATCTTCCGCGGCCGGGCATGACCCAGGAAAGTGTGTCCGGCCAAATGGGATCAAGCGTGCTGGGTAAGTTGGTGCACCCCTGCGGGGAAGTTAATCTATTCGAATAGCCGTGATCTTCGGTAACAGGACGACTTGGAGTTGTACCTTGACCTTATGACAACTAGAACCGGATACTTAATAAAACACACCCTTCCAAGTGCCAGATACAACCCGATGATCGCTCTCTAACGGGGCGACGAGGAGAGGATTGCCGGGTAGGATTATGCTATGCGATGCTACTTGGAGATGCTACTTGGAGATGCTACTTAAAGATGCTACTTGGAGGACTTCAATCTACTCTCTTCTACATGCTGCAAGACGGAGGCTGCCAGAAGCGTAGTCTTCGACAGGATTAGCTATCCCCTTCTTATTCTGGCATTCTGCAGTTCAGTCCACTGATATGGCCCTTTACACATATACCCATGCATATGTAGTGTAGTTCCTTGCTTGCGGGTACTTTGGATGAGTACTCACGGTTGCTTTCTCCCCCCTTTTTTTCCCCTTTCCTTTCTTTCTGGTTGTCGCAACCAGATGCTGGAGTCCAGGAGCCAGACGCCACCGTTGACGACGACCCCTACTACACCGTAGGTGCCTACTACTACGTGCAGCCCGCTGACGACGACCAGGAGTAGTTAGGAGGATCCCAGGCAGGAGGCCTGCGCCTCTTTCGATCTGTATCCCAGTTTGGGCTAGCCTTCTTAAGGCAAACTTGTTTAACTTATGTCTGTACTCAGATATTGTTGCTTCCGCTGACTCGTCTATGATCGAGCACTTGTATTCGAGCCCTCGAGGCCCCTGGCTTGTATTATGATGCTTGTATGACTTATTTTTGTTTTAGAGTTGTGTTGTGATATCTTCCCGTGAGTCCCTGATCTTAATCGTACACATTTGCATGCATGATTAGTGTACGATTGAATCGGGGGCGTCACAAGTTGGTATCAGAGCCGACTGCCTGTAGGATCCCCCTTCCAACTCCTTGGCCGAAGTCGGGTCTAGACATTGCAAAACTTTTACTAACATGGTTGTGTGTCTTATGGGCACACGTCACCATTGGGTGGTACTAGGATCTTTTACTCCTTGACCTTTACTCTGGGACTCTGAGCTCTCTTCTATTCGGGTTAAATGATTTTGCTAAAAACAAAACTAACCTTAGGTTCTCGCAAGTACCTTCTCCCGGGGAGCCACTTGTTACCGATGACCGCCTGCTACACCAGAAGATTCCGAAGATACTCTACGATGTGCTCTCGAGACTATGTGCCATCGCTTTTGCAATTCACTTCCATCGATAAATCCCTCTGGATAACTACTTACACCTATCGTTCATATTGTCATCCCCAGTTGCTCTTGTTATTACAAGATGTCCTGAAATACTCTTCGATATTCCGAGAATTCTTTACGCTTACTGCCCTGTAGTTCCTTGCTGCATGAATACCCGTACGAATAATTACTCGCACTTGCCGAGTATCCGCTCATCCCCAGTTGTTCATGTGTTTCACAAAAGTCTTCAAAATAATATTCGATCTTTCGAAAATCCTCTGGAGCCTTTGGCTCTTGAAATTCTTGCTTGCTTGCATTATGGTTAATCCCATAAGTCTCGTAGTCTTAATGACATTCCTTGTCATTATCATTTTGAGTCTGTTGACTCAATATGTTTGCGAATACACGCAATCATCATTGATCCTTATAAATTACTTTTCCGGCTAAGCTGCCATTCTTTTAACTGGAACTGGTTCTCGACCAATCCAATTGTCTTTGATTGTACCCTAAGGCTATTCAACTTATCCACCCCTAATCAGAGCATTGTTTCTGATCCCTTGATTTGGAAATCATAATTCCTTGCATTTGACAATTGAGTTAGTCAGTTGTTTCTATAATCTGCTTCCTCTAGTTGAGTACCGATTCTCACACCAGATCCCTTATGGACCACCAGATCCTTTGTTGGATTTATCTGACAACGCCCTTCATATTCAATAACCTTGTGAGCCTTTCCTCGGATACATAATGCCTTTGGTAAATTGTATCCTCTGCTTTTCTCAACCATGCTCTGCCATCGAGTTTGAGTTAATTACTCCTAAAGATTGTGGAATATGTTTCTAAGAAGCCCCTATGGGTTGAACATATGCTTTCTCTAAACCGTGTGAACCCGAAAGTTTTCACGATTAATACTCTTCTGGTGCTTCTCCAGATAAAATTTCAGCACTGCAACTTCATCGAACGCGAGAAGTGAATGAAAGGTTATGCATTGAGGAAGTGGGAGTCGACCTTGAACTTTGTGTTCATGCCCATGGACGCGATGTATATCCTATCATGGAAGCTTCTTGTAATAATAACTATTTCCTTGATAACTAACATATGTTATCTGTGAATTGATCCCTTGCAACCGTGGTTCCGACCATGATTGTTCTTCTTTGATTCCATTTCTCGGACAAGTTAAAACCATTGTCTTCCATGGATCAATACACCAGTCCAACCTTTACTTTGACCTTGTGTCGAGTATTACCCCCCTGGTATCTCAAGATTATCACGGAACTGCATAACTTCTTATGAGTTCTTCATCAAGTGCTACATTCTCATTGATTCCAATTTTTCACGGGCTCTGAGTTATTTAACACTCAAAGACACCGATAACTGACACGAGTCCGCATCGCGATTAATCAACTCTTGGTAACCTTCATTACTTACGAGTTTGAATTCCATCACGTCATTCCTAGCCTGTTTGGCCATATCCTTGTCGTGCCGATTTTAACTGTGCTACCTGGTCCTCTTCCCAGAGCATAATTTTCGACGCTGAGCTAAGCTTACGTTGATTTCCTTGTCTTATCATTCCACCTTAGACAACAAGCTTGGTTCCGAGTTTGTGTTGTACCCATGGTTCCAATAACCTCTTGCTTCATCATTCTTTTGACTTGATGTGATCGCGGATCGATTACATCTTCAGGTAATCTCTCGACAAATGTGTCGTGATCATTATCAACTTTCTGAGCTATTCCAGAATAACAATCAAATTCATGATAAGAATTACCATCCTTGCCCCTCGATGAATTGTGTGTCATCGACTACTTCCTTGCCTTCTTTCCAACACAAACTTGTTTGTGTTGTGGCTATACCTTGAGTTCATTGTTAACCGACTTATGTTATGTTCTACCTTGAAGTATTACCATCTGCTATGTCAAGAATGTCGTGAGAAATTCACCACCTCTTAAGAATTCTTGGTATGGTGATACTTCTCACCCTCACCATTCTTTCTTGGTCCTCGTGTTCATTCCAACCGGTGTACCAACAAGTGAACGGTGCTGTTTGAATTCTGCCCTTCTAGCAACCCTATTGCTTTGAAGTTAATGGTCGGCCGTTCGTTCTTGGACTATTGATTATTGAATCACCATTCTGACATTGGTCGTGCAAACCCGACCCATATTTCGGGCGCACCTATCAACCAATGTTTAATTGTGTTTGTTTTCCTCGAGCATACCTCATTATATCATTTGATATGACAAATGTTATCCCCATGTTCACATAATTGTGGAAATCCATCTTGTTGGAAATCTCGATGAAGTGTCGCTGAGACCGTCAGCCACCTCCCCATCCTCTCCTTGGTTTAATGATGAACTCTTGTTTTGGACTCGCTCCCATAGTTCATTTCTTGAGAATCTTACATTGTCATCTCATCAATTTGTGTTGCACCTTTTCTTCTCTGGCATCCTAAGTCAGAGGTATCCTGACACCAATCGGATCTGAACCTCGGTCAGATATGATGGTTGGGGCATATTTTCAAGAGTTATAACATTGGTCTATGTATGACCTGGTAAGGTGATGACATGCCTAGCACCCCCCCGGCTGGAGGACCTATCATTATAGATTCCTTTTCAGCAAGGTTATCCATTCATCCATGAGGAAATTGTAAGACTTATTCTACCAGTTATTCCTGATGGATCCTTCGTGTTTCCAAAGTCTGATCTTCACCTGAAGACCATGTCACTGCTATCTCGAAGCATGTCAATGGTACTCCGATTTTCAACAGGCACGTTTGAAGCACGATGCTATATTTTAATTATCATTTATCCTAACACCGTTGTATGGGTAATATCATGAGATTCCTCCCCCCTTACCTAAATGGTTTTCTACTTTATATCCTGTCATGGATATCTTGCTCTGCTTGTCCTTGGGAAGGATATACCCTTGAAATATGTGTTTAAACATATTTTCCTTTCCATTGTTCTGTTTAATCTGATGATCATATTTTCCTTCCATTGGTTTGTTTAAACCTTTTCTATGATCTATATGATATAAGCAGTAATAATCCACTGCTTGTGCAAACACCTCGATGTACAACTCTGTCAGTAAGACCTTGTTACTATTGTTGATGACATTCCGGTAACCACCGATGGACGGGAACCTTGCCTATTGGTCCGCCTCGTTTCAACGAGCAGGAAAATGGTTCTCTTCGTCCCTCGCCCTTGGTACCTATGTTGTTGCCGACATGACCCTCAGACTCTCCTCTGACATGCCTTGCTTACATGATCGTGCAAGATGTCACCGACCTTCCTACTTTTAACCACATGGTGGGCCCATAACCCACAGTTTCACAGGATCGAAACCTGACTCTCCTGTACACCCCTGTTGCCCAAGTTATTCCTCGTGCTTGACTTCGTAGGTACTTCACGGGGTCACTTTCCTAGTAATATATTCTGGTATCAGACACAAAACTATTACCATTGCTCTGGACCCCTTTTACACTTTGTTTCAGGCATCGGATGATTGCCTACCCGCTTGAAACTTCTCATGGTACCTTCTTACTTTGCTCTCGATATTTTCTTGAGTTCCAGTTCGAGAGTTACTTTCCGCCACCTTCCCCTATGTTAGCTACCAGATAGTCAACCTTGCATAGGTTCGTTCTGCCGGAATACCCCCTTACCTATTCGTAAGTACGTTGGAGTTTCCGAGAGAAGGGCGGCATCACCATGATGACCTGTAGCAGAGAAATGATGATGTCAAGGTAATGGATCGACCTCTTCAAGAAGAGCAACCAAGACTGAGAAGATTCGTTAGGATTTCGTAACCAGACCTTTCCCCCTTACTCCCCTCTTAAATCTCGGGACGAGATTTCTTGTAGTGGAGGAGAATTGTGACGCCCGGGTAATTAAGCTACAGTGATCCTCTGCTAGTGATGCCACGTCACCTCGATTATAGTTGCTAATCTCGAGTTAGCTCGAAACCAATTCAAATTCAAATTCAAAATTTGGTAAATAATAAAAGTTTTCAAACCTTAAAATAAAATTGTTCGGGTTGTACTAGATATTACATAGATGATTATGGTGTAGAAGACACAGTTTTATAAAATGTATAAATATTTTAAATTAAATGAAAACAGAAAGTAAAAAAAAGAAAAAAAAAGAAAAGGCAAAGCAAAAACAAAAGAAAGAAGGAGACCCCTTGCTGGGCCGTGGCCCAGCTGGCCATCGGGCCCCCAGGCCGGCCCAGGCGTGCCCCCCCTCTGCATAACCCCCCTCCCACCGAACCCTAACCCCCGTCGCCCCACTTCCCCCCTCTCGATCCAATCTGGATCGAGGAGCCCCCCCCCCCCACTCCCTCGTCCCTCTCCCCCCCCGATCTGGATCGGGGCTCACCCCCGACCGCACCTCGCCTCCGCCGTACGCCGCCGCCTGGTGCCGCCTCGACCCCGCCTCGCCTCTCCATCGCCGGACGCCTCGCCTTCCTCCACTCCCCCCCTCTCCTCTCGGTCCCATCAGGATCAGGGAGAGGCCCGACCCCGTCGCCCCCGGATCCCGTCGGCCGGAACGCCGCCTCGCCGCCCTCCTCCTCAACGGACCTCGCCGCCGGACTGCCTCCCCGTCGCGCGCCGTCTCCGTCCTCCTCCTCGCCCCTCGTTGCCCTGGACCCTACACGCCCCCCGTGAGCACCTCTCCTCCTCCTTCCCCTGGGTTCCCGCTCGACGACCGCGGCCATAGCCGTCGTGCGCACGCGCGCTCGCACTCCCGCCGCGCGCCTCGCCTCACCTCCCCTCCCTGTGAGCCGCTCCGGCCAGCCCCGCCACTACCTCCACCACCGCGCCACCCGCGGCCCTCCGCCGCCTCTCCTGGCCGGCGTCGTGGGCGCCGGCGGCTTCGTCCATGGCCTCGCCCAGGCAGCCTCTGGGCTCGCCTCGCGCCAGGCGCCCCTGCGCCCGTTAGCCCGCACGCCCGCAAGCCCTTGCGCCCGCTTAGGCCCCTGGGGCCAATGACAGCCGGGGCCAGCCCCCAGAACTATTAAAAATAAAAAAAATGAATCAATGAAAATTATAATTAATTAATTAGTGTATTAATTAAGTTAATTAGTCCTATTTAATTAATCTGATTAACTTGTTAGTTTAATTAAACAATAATTTGTTTAGCTAACCCCTAATAAAACTAATCAGAGTATGACAGGTGGGTCCCACTAGACCCACTGGTCAGGTTGACCAAGTCAACTCTGTTGACCGCTGATGTCAGCATGACATCATGCTGATGTCATAATTCCATTTTCGAATTAATTTAAATAATTAATTGAATTCCAGAAATTAATAAAATCTTTAGAAAATCATATCTTTTAATCCGTTACTCGGATGAAAATGTTTTCTACATGAAAGTTGCTCAGAATGATGAGACGAATCCGGATACGCAGTCCGTTCGTCCGCCGCACACCCCTAACCTATCGAACCCGCAACTTTCCCCCTCCGGCTCCTCTGCCCGAAAACACGGAACACCGGGAATACTGTCCCGGATGTCTTCCCCCTTCGTCGGTATCACCTACTACCGTGTTAGGGCACACCGAACACCGTGTATTGCCTTGTTATATTTTGTGATGCTTTGTTTGCTCTGTATTCATTATTTCTTCCCCCCTCTTCTCTCCGGTAGACTACGAGACCGACGCTGCTGCTGCCCAGTTCGACTACGGAGTTGACGACCCCTCTCTCTTGCCAGAGCAACCAGGCAAGCCCCCCCCCTTGATCACCAGATATCGCCTATTCTCCTCTATACTGCTTGCATTAGAGTAGTGTGGCCTGTTACTACTTTCCGTTGATCCTATTCTAATGCATAGCCTGACATTGTTGCTACATCTGTTGATACCTTACCTGCAATCCTAAATGCTTAGTATAGGATGCTAGTTTATCATCATTGGCCCTACATTCTTGTCACTCTGCCTTGCTATACTATCGGGCCGTGATCACTTGGGAGGTGATCACGGGTATATACTATACATACATATATACTATACAGATGGTGACTAAAGTCGGGTCCGCTCGAAGAGTACCCGCGAGTGATTCACGGATTGGGGGCTGAAAGGACCTTTGTCCCGACGGCCTGCTGTGTGGATCTTTGTGGCGGAGCGACAGGGCAGGTTGAGACCACCTAGGAGAGAGGTGGGCCTGGCCCTGTTCGGCGTTCGCGGATACTTAACACGCTTAACGAGATCTTGGTATTTGATCTGAGTTGGTTACGAGCCTATACGCACTAACCATCTACGCGGGAGTAGTTATGGGTATCCCGGCGTCGTGGTATTAGCCGAAGCACTTCAGACGTCAGCGACGGAGCGGCGCGCTCCGGATTGGACTGGAACGCCACTAGGCTAGGTCTGCTTTCGGCCGCCCACGCAACGTGCAGGTGTGCTCAGGGCGATGGGCCCAGACCCCTGCGCGCTTAGGTTTAGACCGGCGTGCTGACCTCTCTGTTGTGCCTAGGTGGGGATGCGACGTGTTGATCTTCCGCGGCCGGGCATGACCCAGGAAAGTGTGTTCGGCCAAATGGGATCAAGCGTGCTGGGTAAGTTGGTGCACCCCTGCAGGGAAGTTAATCTATTCGAATAGCCGTGATCTTCGGTAACAGGACGACTTGGAGTTGTACATTGACCTTATGACAACTAGAACCGGATACTTAATAAAACACACCCTTCCAAGTGCCAGATACAACCCGGTGATCGCTCTCTAACGGGGCGACGAGGAGAGGATTGCCGGGTAGGATTATGCTATGCGATGCTACTTGGAGATGCTACTTGGAGATGCTACTTGGAGATGCTACTTAAAGATGCTACTTGGAGGACTTCAATCTACTCTCTTCTACATGCTGCAAGACGGAGGCTGCCAGAAGCGTAGTCTTCGACAGGATTAGCTATCCCCTTCTTATTCTGGCATTCTGCAGTTCAGTCCACTGATATGGCCCTTTACACATATACCCATGCATATCTAGTGTAGTTCCTTGCGTGCGAGTACTTTGGATGAGTACTCACGGTTGCTTTCTCCCCCCTTTTTTTCCCCTTTCCTTTCTTTCTGGTTGTCGCAACCAGATGCTGGAGTCCAGGAGCCAGACGCCACCATCGACGACGACCCCTACTACACTGGAGGTGCCTACTACTACGTGCAGCCCGCTGACGACGACCAGGAGTAGTTAGGAGGATCCCAGGCAGGAGGCCTGCGCCTCTTTTGATCTGTATCCCAGTTTGTGTTAGCCTTCTTAAGGCAAACTTGTTTAACTTATGTCTGTACTCAGATATTGTTGCTTCCGCTGACTCGTCTATGATCGAGCACTTGTATTCGAGCCCTCGAGGCCCCTGGCTTGTATTATGATGCTTGTATGACTTATTTTTGTTTTAGAGTTGTGTTGTGATATCTTTCCGTGAGTCCCTGATCTTGATCGTACACATTTGCGTGCATGATTAGTGTACGATTGAATCGGGGGCGTCACAGCGAGCGTAGCACAACTCCACACCCGACGCAAGAAAGGAAACCACACACGACTACACACTACGATAAACAAGAGCCTACCCAAAACCGATATCCTCGCCGCGTCTCGACCGACGCCGGTGATCATCGAAGAACAGCAACTCCAGCTTCCCAGGAAGAGCCAGCGACGACCGTACATAGCGCCAGAGAAGAACGATTCGGGTAGCGGTGCATGCCGGAGGAGCGCAACATAGGTCCTCTTATCTCCAAGCATGAAGCTCCCAACAGAGAAACAGCGTCAGAAAGACGCCGCCATCGTGCCGATCCTACGAATCAAGGCTTTCGCCCCGGAGATGGTTGCCGATACAAGGCACCGTGAACAATGGCGCTACACTCGACGACGCCTCCAGGAAGGGGAATGACACCCACGGGTGCCATCGACGCCGGTCCGACCAAGGCCGAACAGAATTTCCATCCGTAGCATTGCACATTTCCACGCCATCAAGCTTCCGGCCAGCCCCGAAAGATGCCTCACACCGCCAACACCGCAGCCACTTGCAGTCGGAGCCACACATCACTGCCGAGGAAGCACGCCTCAAGCCACCACCTTCAGCACACCAGGAACCGTAGCAACCACCAATTGATGTGGGGACCAGATCCGTCGCGATGGCCTTCACCCGCACCTAGGGACTGCCACACAAATGGACCTGACACGCACCATCAGCCACATTTCGACGCCAACTTCACCGAGGCATCACCGCCGGCACCTCACACGTAGGTGGTCGGGCGCCCGCTGCTCGCCAGGCCCTGCCTAGTCGAGCCTCGCAGCGCCGCCGCCTCCATGGCTGCGCATGCGCTGCCGCCTCCGACGAAATCAGCGCACCACCCACATCCACTCACCCGCTGCACCCCTCGTGCAGATCCAGGGGACTGCCGTCGAGCATCCCGCCATGAACCAGCCTCCCGCAGCACCCGACCGGGAGCCATCCGACGCGCCAGATCTGGCCCGAGAGCCACGGATCCGCGCAAAGGAGGGCTGCCAGCCAGCTGACCCAACGCCGACCAAGGGAGCCACCACGGCGCCACAGGCCGGATGAGGCCGCGCCAAGCCGAGCAGGGCCGCGCCGCGCCGCTCGGAGCAGGGCACCGCCGATCCCAGACGCCGCCGGCATGCCCCGTGCCACCCGGAGCCAGGCCGCGCCACTCCGCCCAGACGGGAGCCACGGACGCGTCGTGCCTCGCCAGAGCCACCCCCGCCCGTCGCCGGCACGCGAACCACGCCGGCGTGAGGGCCTCCGCGCCAGATCTGGCGTCCCGCGCCGCCTGGTGCCTGGAGAGGAGGGAGAATCCCCGCCGCCGCCAACCCGCCCGGGCTTTGCCCGGCGGCGTCCCTTGGCGGCGGCGAGGGAGTGGGGAGGTAGGGCGGGAGGGCTGGCGGCGGCGCAATTTAGGGTTCCTCCCGGGCCGCTCGCGGGAACGGCACGGGGGACGGGAGGTGACTGTACCTTATTGTACTTACTCTTATCAAAGCTTGCATGATGCAGGAGTTGTCAATTTTGACAAAGAATGAAGAAGACTGTGCCGTACGGCCGCACCTCTGGTCTGGTCTGCGCCTGTGCATTGCGGTAATGGATGTTTACACTACTGTACGTACATGGCTTGCAATAAATTGCTTGCTTAGAGGAGGAGAGGCCGGAGAGATCTCCTGGTTACTTCTGCAGCTAATTAAATGGGTTTCCTGTAGCGCGTCCTAGGTCTGGGGGAGTTGCAATCAGACACACAATTGTCGTGCCGTGCCCACAACAACCACCACTAACTACTCTGGGGGAGTACACTTTACAGTGCCTTGAACCCAAGACGTGGTCTTTGTGCACTCGCAGATATTGCACCCTGGGTGCACCCACGATAAAAAAAACTTGGCAAATCATATAAAAAAATCAGAAATTTTATGGGTGTGATTTTGATCACATGTTTTAGGTGCTTGCAAAATTTGATGGCGAAATGACATCCGATGAGCTTTGTACAAAAAAAAATTAAGTTTGTGCTGAAAACATGTGAACAGTAACGTGGGTCCAGAGCATCATTTCTATTTCATTTTGTACCGAGATCATTTTATGTTTTTTGGTGACAAACTTTGCAAGCTACCAAAACATTTGCTCATAATCACATCCGCAAAGTTAATAAAATTGATCTTTTTTTTTAATTTACTATTTACTCCATGGGTATATCTAAGTTGGGTGCAGCCACTACTTTCCAACTTTTAAAGAAAACAAGCATTCGGTCAAAACCAAGATGCCAATTAGCGGCAGCCTTTGAACAGCAACATTAGTAAAAATTGGTGTGTCTTTACCTGTCATCGGAGAAACAGGCCCAGGGACTACGACGTTCTAGGTTTGCTTCAATTGCCCCGCCTAGCTAGCAGATCAAAGAGATAAATTAGACGGGGAATATAACCTAGTATAAGTCAGCCTTAATTATCAGCTAGGACCATCAATTATCCATGTCCTAGGCCCTCTATGTCCTCTCATCAGGAGCAAATCCCACGACCAACAAGGCACCAACCAACACTCTGAAAAGATTTTTACCACAAGCAGACAACTACTCCCTCCGTTCGGAAATACTTGTCATTAAAATGGACGTATCTAGATGTATTTTAATTCTAGATACATTCATTTTGGTGACGAGTAATTTCGAACGGAGGGAGTACCTCTTCTTGAAAAGTGTCCCGCCTTTTGTTCACTGGGGTTGATTGGCATTGCGCATGATCTCTTCAATCATGCGCCCAAGAGATCTGGACACGACGGAACTTGTACGGGAAACCGTGACCACAATCCGCAGACGCCAGACAGCATAGCCACGGATGGAAAGCCAGAGACCGTTGCTGGTTCTGTTGCAGTTGGAAAACACAGCAGGACCATCCATGCTTCTGGCATGGGTGCCCTAATGTCACATTCAATTGCACCGACGGGTTCCAGCAAAACTCGTGTCGTTCCAAGTAGGCGCAGGAATCGTCGCAGCCGTCTGGCCTGCTAGCTGCGCCTCTGCATCGTGGACACGGTGGTAATGGATGTTTTCTCACGTCGCTTGCAATAACTGCTTTCTCTCAGGAGATGCGTATTTCCTGCAACTAAATGCGTTTCCTGTAGCACGTCCTAGGTTAGGCATCAGACCCAGACCCAGACCCAGACAAAACAACTGCCGCCGTGCCCACGGCCACCAGTACTCTTCCATGAGACCGCGGTGCCTTGAAAGCAAAATTTACGCAACCTGACAATGGTCCATAAGTATCTATCAGGTGCTCTAAATGCTCCTGATTCACTCGCGTTTGGGTTACCTCCATGAAATAACATCAACTGGAGGCCAACTTTACAGCAGCAGCGCAGGCGCGGCCTTTGAACAGCTAGCAGCATTTGTAAATATGGCGTGGTTTCTCTACATGCATGTAACATGTCGTCGGACAAAGCAAGCTCAGGGACTACGTACGCTCTCGGTTTGCTCCAATTGCGTCCTTTGTTATCAGCTAACGACACCGTCAAGTCTTGAAGATTTCCATTTCCATGGGTGTTGTTGGGGCTGTTACCTACGGATCCGGCAAGGAATGTGCTAACTACTAATCGGCGGCGCATCAAATCTGACATGACACGGGGGAAGTGACGGCCCAATCATCATCAGCAGCAAAAACTAGCAAGAAATGGAAATCAATCTACAATTCCACATATGTGCCGTCTCAGGGCTGGTGTGTATAAGCCGTGGGCGTCATGCATGCCTTTGCTGCGCCATGTACAGTATGTATGTACTGTCCAACAGTACAAGTCCTTACAAAGGACTACGCGTGTGCTCGATCGCCGAACCAACAATAGTTACTTGGCCCTTTCTTTCTTGCTTGGTAGGATGTCGTCAAGTTAAGCAGTCTATAGCTAGATCCATTCATCCATCCACCTAGGATCAGGATGCTCTAACTAAGAGTACAAGTAGTGTCTAAACGTGGAACGGAGCCCACGTCGATCGTGCCTCCAATAACACGGGGAGCTAGCACGTGACGTGAGAGTGAGACGGCGGACCCAGATCGATCGAAACACTTGAATTCGCGGTGGGGCTTTGGACGGCGGCATCGCGCAGGAGACACGTTAATGTATTGTGCCTCGTCGGGTTATTGGGCACTGATGGTCAGGGGGGTGCTGATGCTGAGACGGAGAGGGAGACGGATCACAAGACTAGCCCTGACTAGGGCTACAAGCCCTAACCTAGCGGTAGAGAGGGATGGATCGATGCTGCCATGCCGGGGAGGAGAGGACTGGAGTACTGAAATCTGGCCGGCCCCGATGGCTTAATTTTTCCTTCTTCTACAGTGCCTTGTAGTATAGGAAGGAAAAGAGCGGGGGAGAGTGTAATGCGTTCGCTGTAGCGACAGCGAGGTTGGGCGGCTCCTGACCCGCACGCTCGCACTTGGATGGATCTTGCCGATATTCGGACGCAAGGGGCGGTGGTGGTGGCGGGCGAGCCGGCGACGGCGCTCACATCGACCGACAGAGACTCCCTTCGCTCCACAATCCACATACATATGTCTTGGCCTCGCCGTTGGCCGACCTGCCTCCACGCAGATGTCCGGTGCACATGCATCAACTGTGCCGATGCAGGTGGTGTCAAATATACTTACCATTGTCAAATACTTGCCGTTTCCAGTGTGGATTCGTACGGACGGGTTCTCAGCAAAGCTTGCATGATGCAGGAGTTCGCCACGTCTGGTCTGCGCATGTGCATCCTGGTGGACATGGTGGTAATGGATGTTTTCGCTACAATAATTGCTTTCTTCAGAAGAGGAGATCTCCTGGTTACCTCGCCTGCTGCTACTGAATGCGTTTCCTGTAGCGCGTCCTAGGTGGGAGGGAATGAATTGCAACTTGGCGCCTAAAACAGAACATGCAATCAGACAAACAATTGCCGTGCCGTGCCCACAACCACCCCTGCTCTTGCTCGATATCACAGCGCCTTCAAGGCGAATTCACGCGACCTGACTGATGCACTCGGTAACAAACAATGCTTCATACCAGGTGCTGTAATTGCTCTTGATTGATTCTCCCACGTTCGGGTGACCTAAAAAAAAACATCAACGAGAGGACAGCTTCAAAACGAAAATCATTCCATCAGAAAATAGATGCCAAGCGGCAGCCTTTCAAAACGTTAGTAAAAAATGCCGTGGTTTCTTTACATGCCATCAGACAAACAAGCTCAGGGCCTACGCTCTCGGTTTTGCTCCAACTGTGATGCCAAGCTACCAAATCGACAAGCAAGATTTGACAGGACATATATGTAACCTATAAGTCAACCTTAATTATCAGCTAGGACCATCAAT
Organism: Triticum aestivum; assembly: GCF_018294505.1. Classification (NCBI taxonomy): domain Eukaryota; kingdom Viridiplantae; phylum Streptophyta; class Magnoliopsida; order Poales; family Poaceae; genus Triticum; species Triticum aestivum. Next base: position 474,277,575 of record NC_057807.1, on the reverse strand, counting down.
TATCCATGTCATATGATCAGGAGCAAATCCAAGCTCGATCAATCACCCCCACAGCGGCCAAGGCACCAACCAACATTCTGAAAAGATTTTTACAAGACAGGTAACTCTTCTTGGAAAGTGTCCCACCTTTTTGTTCACTTGGGTTGATTGGCATTGCACACGCTGTCAAACTAAAAAAAAATCTCTTCAATCATGCGCCCAAGAGATTGCCTTTCCTTCAACCGCGACACAATCCAGAGCGTTCCTGGACGGAAACAAAAGCTGCCCGCTGGACCGTTTTTGCAGAACTTCTACAGGAAACCTACCGTGACCACAATCTGCAGACGCCAAACCGCATAGCGATGGACGGAAAGCAGGAAACAGTTGTTGGGTCTATTGCATTTGGAAAAGAGATAGCAGGACCATCTACGAGCACCCAATGCCACATTTAATTGCACATGTGCAGACGTTCTTGTAGCGCCTCTGATTTCTGTTCCTGGAAAGCAACAACTACAGCATTTATTCATTTTTGTCTTTTCTTTTTTTGACACAACACATTCTTATTAGAAATTTAGAGAGTACATAATGTGTTATGTGAAAACGGGAGGGTTAATCGAATCCCCACTATCGAACGATAACGAAACAAGGGGAGTGTTGTTCAGTAATTAAGCATGATTTCTTGTTCTTGGATATACATGTGAAAAGCTCCAAATTACCATTTACTAAGTTTAGTGAGATTCGTACCATAAAGCATCGGGCAGGACAATGCACATCTCCTCACTACTCTACAGTGCTGTCCGGTTGTCCATCTTTATTAGAGCCTATACACTGCAATAGTAAACAGACAAGCATAAGAGATAGCTGTTCGAAAGCATAACCCGGATATACAAAGAATAAAGAGAAGTAAATGCATAAATATCATCTAGGGCATCCTTGCACAAATTCTATAATAGTACAAAATACAAATAGCACAAGAACTCTCTACAGCAGATTTCTTAGGACTGCTATTAATCTCTCAATGCACTCCATGCTTCCTTCTAGCATACAACCACATAATGAAACTTCACTCTAAACTGCTTTACGACTGCACAAAGGTGGAATAGTTCATCTTAATTTTTATCGCATTCGTAAGCCTCAATAAACAATACAGGTCTCATGGATGAATTTATATCAGGAATCAAGAGAAATCAAAAGAGTAACAAAGCAGTTAGGATAATTAAGTTTATTTGATGTAAGAAGACCATGGACTGACGAATAGAAAAAAGGTCAGAGGTTGCTTACTTGCACACGGAAATCCTGAATACCAAAGTAAACATATAGAAAAGACAGAGGAGAAAGTGAGAGAACACACTTACCATCCTTTTGCTGATATATGGTTTTATCTCAGGGAGTAACTCAGGATTGTTCTCCTCTTTAAGCTTATGATTTTTCTCAAACTCTTTCCTCGATTCCTTTCGTGAACCAGATTGCCAGACACCACCAAAATTAGGGAGCCAACTAGCATCAGGCGTTTCTGCAACGACCTCACCTCGCTTTTCCATCTCCATTTCAGCTCTTCTTCTCTCTGCCCATGCAGCTCCAACACGCTTTGGGTTAAGTTTTCTTGATTTTCCTTTCAGAGAAGATGGAAGAGCATAGCTGGCGAGTGACACATTCTTTGGATCATGCTCACTAGCTTCTAACCATGGAGGAGGAGCACCAGTATGCACATTTGCTTTCAGGCCTTCATAACACAATGATATCACATAAAATTTCATGCATGGACTGAGAAAGAATTAAGTAGATATATCAAATTTTGCTCAAGCTGCAGCATTTTCAAATCAGATTAGTGCAAGGAAAATATACACTACAGAAAGTGCAGTGTCAAATACCCTGATTGAATTTCCCTCCAGAGTGGCCCTGTTGGACCTGAAAGGGCAGAATTGTAAAAAAAGAGATGCCAACATGCACCACAGAAAAGTGATTATATAAACAACAAATCATTACATATGAACATTTGTAAATAAAAAATTGGTTCATAATTATTTCTTTTAGGAAACAAGAAACATAAACTAGAACAAAACCCTTTTGTTACAAGAAAAGAGAAATTGCTACATTTGTTTGAAATTAATACTGTGCAGGTTCTGCTAACATATGAGAAAGAATTGCAATTATGTTACTGGGGGAGGTAAAGACATGTTTTAAGACACCGGGGAACAGTGAAGGCATGAGTAGAGGCTGGCGACAGATCAGGACATAAATTTAATAGCACATCTGACATGTCTGGTCTGGTGTACTCCAATACCATAGTAAGAAGATAAATTACACATTTATATAATTAACCAGATGTAGATCAGAAACTAGTCCAAGGAAATATATCTGCAAACTAAAATCTACAAGCATGACTGCAACCAAAAAATCACATTCCTAAAGATGTCAATATGCCATATGGTTTAACTTCCTGAGTCTGTATGACAACTTCCTCTCGTTTAGCTTTCTACTATTCAGATTCAAGATGCCTAAACATTGTGATACTGGCTCAAACAACACTAACTAACCATAGCTTCTCTTTGCATAAATGGAATACACTCCCATTTGTCGTTGCAACTCATCAGCACTTCAAATTTCTTAGTGGATCTTGTTTACAGAAGGACTGCTAAATAACGAACAAAATACACAAGGCTGCTTGCGATCTTTTCAAAAGGACAAATGTCTACTTTTCACATGCACATGGGTGTGTGCACATATTATATACTTACATATACAAAAGAAGAAGACGGTGGATTTGGTCCATTTCCGAGGGAAGTAGATTGAGCACCTGTAAAGGGATTAAAATCAGCAACGTACCAACCAAGCTGTAGAATAGTACAATTAGCAAAGTCCAGAGCAAAAAAGAAGTGAAAGATCAGTGAGAATTTCAACACTAGGGCTCACCTTTCATTTGTGCATCAGCACTATGAAACACGTTTGTACTTGGCATACCCTGATGTCCATGTGTTGTGACACAGGGTTTGACAGGCAGTCCGGAAGTACCAAATGGAGCAGAATAAGCAACACTTCCAGAGGTGGAAGATCCATGACACGCTGTACTAGTGGGGTAATAGGCCCCATTGGTAGGACTTTGTAAAGGCATAACAACACAAGATGCAGTATTACGAAAAGATGGGATGTCAGTTTCAGCAAAACTATCCAAAATTTTAGAGGTAGATTCATTTTGGATATCTTTCAACGGCCCCAAAGATGGTCCAATCATGCCATTGGCCAATGCCTGTGCTTCTGTACCGGAGGACTCACAGCCCTTCTCCCACTGAAATTATAAAAACATAACAGATCAGCAGTGCAGAAATATGTCAGCATCATCTTATTTCCAGAGCACATATTAACCTGCTTCACTGCCAATATCATATCTAAATAACAAACAGACCATTTGATATAACTGCAGCTGTGAAAATAAGCACATCATGCCATTCTAGCAGGAGGAAATACAGGCACAAAACATATAGCACTGCACCTTGGCAAGCTCATCCTCTGAAATCCTAAACGAATCGACCTGATCCATCCCGCCCCCATGCTTCCGCAGGAAATCCTTGACGCCCTTCAGGTGCTCCTCGCTCGCGAGATGGTAAATCGCATTGCTACTGCAAACAGAGTAAAACAGGTCTTATATCATTCACACAAAGTCCAGATGTCTACAGTATCTCTAAAAACTCTACTGTGCTTCCAACAACCCCTGCTTGATCCCGATGTGCTACCAGTGCTCGATCTCATGTTCTATTGGACCATCCAAAGTTGGAACCTACTGTAACTAGAAACAGCACATCTGAATCAAAACCCTAGGTGTGCAGGGACGCCTAGGAGAAGTAGGCGGAGGCTACCAGGCGAAGCGGCTGTCGAGGTCGACGAGGTCGGCGGAGCAGAAGGGGCACCAGAGGCGGGAGCGGGGGGCAGGCGCGGAGGGGCGGAGGAGCGCGCGGCGGAGGTCGGCGAGCTTGGCGCGGAAGCCGGAGAGCGCGGCGGCGAGGGCGGCGCGGTGGGCGGGGAAGTAGCGGTGGCGCCGGCCCTGGTCGTGGTTGCGGCGGCACAGCTCGCAGTACTCGAAGCTGCCGCCGGCGGCGTGCGGCTTCGGCGGCATCGCTGGGCGGGGCGGGGCTCCTGGCCTGTCGCGGGGGCCCAGGCGTTCGCGCGCGCGCGTTTGGGCTTCAGCAGATTTGGGGGAGAAACCTAAAAAAAAACAGATTTGGGGGAGGTGCTGGTGCTCCAGCGGCGCTTCGAATTTGTGTTAGTTTTGATAAAATTTAAAGAAAAAAGGACGAATTGAAGTTGTGTTTTAGATTTGGAAAGAATATTCGACTAGACCTCAGAACCGAGTGTGGGCATGTGGAGTCCATTGAAAGAGAATGTTCTTTTTAGATTTAGACAGCTCAACGTTTTAGCGTACTACTACTTAGATTTCGTTATGGATCTCTTTCGTTTATCAAGCTAACGATGCGAAGCAAGACAAAGCCTAGCGATGATTGATTCGCTGGAAGAACTCCGTCGTGTCGCACAAACACGCCGAGCGGCTCGACAGGCCTGACAACAGACGCAGAGCCATTAGTTGATCCAGGACGTGCTCCGGATAAAATTTCATCGGCCGGAGGCCCTGTACAGCGATCGACCTCCGGGAGACGTGACCACCACCGCGTCAATAACTCGGAACGCCGGCAAGGAATGAACTGCTACAGTGACCCAACACGGCCATCACTCAAGCCTACCACTACCAGGCTTTTAGTAGCACAGGTGTACGCACTAATCCAACACGATCCAGGTGACAGTGTGCCGGGCATCATCAATGCCGCGCTGCCCATGCACCAGGCGAGGGAAGAAAACGCCGCCCCACGGTCCCCGCCGGAAAAGCTTTGGTCATACGCCAAGCAATTGCTCGCCGGCGTACACTGACCACAGAACAGTAACTACAGCTACAGCACCCAAGACAACAAGAAGAAAAAAGCTTGCGCCGACCGTCGCTGCTCAGTACAAAAGTTCAAATAGATCCGTCATTGCGTGAAGCAACCAACGATGATCATCATTGTATACAACATTGTTACGTTTCATCATTCAGGCAAAAGTGGCCTCACAGTACAGTCTCCAGTGAAACAAACATCATGAACAACAACACGTCTCAGGGGGGACAAGTCTCTCTCGTTTACGTTTTGCTACCAAGGATACGGCTAGGGACAAGGATCTACATCTGCCTGGGGGGTGCTCTGTCGCTATCTTCACAAGTTTCAAGCACCTGAACGAACTGACGTACTGAACTAGGGGGTATCTGCTTCTTCACCTGGCCTACGAGGTTAGTTGCGCTGAGGCTCCTTGCGATTCCGTGCCGCCCCAACTGAACTAGGACTTCTGGCGCTTGACCTGCTGGAGGATCGGCTCCTTCACCTGCGACAAATTCACCGGTGGTCAAGCTTATGGTTGCTGTTAAACTGATGCAACTGAAAGGGTGATGAGCATGTCACATGCGTGAGATTTGTGGATTTGATATTTTGGTTAAGTGAAGGAAGGTGGAACTTTTCCATTACCATGCTGGTCTTCCTGGTCCGCTTGTCCGGCGTGCCCATCGACTCTTCGCCAGCCAGAGACTTCCTGATCCTCTGCCCGAGCACCCCACTCTCCAGGGACGTAGCCGACTGCAAGGAAGGCATCACAGTTTATCACGTTTCAACTATACTACATATGTTGTGGTTGCTCTTACTCAGAGTCTCAACACTGCAAAATTCTTGACTACTTGGGGAAGTCCAATCAGGCTTCGGTCATACCTCGCGATTGCTTGTGGGAGTCCTGCTTGGGTCCTTGTTATTCTGCTGCTGCTCCGGTAGCTCCCGTGTGCGGGTAAGATCAGATCCAACTGACTGGAAGCGGCCGTTTGTCGAGCCATCTTTCATTTCCTGGTCTGTAACAAGAGGTAAATGCTACGGTTTAGCAACTGCTGCCAAACCCAATGTGACAAAGAGGTAAGAGCCTGAACATGGATGTAGATCACTGTTGCCACTCACCAGTTATCTGATGATCTCTGCGGTCAAACTCAGCAGGCCTTGCGTTGGTGTCAATTGCCTGCATGATATAACAGAGATTGAGATGGATCGGGAATGCACAAATGAGTTGCAGAATTACTACAGAAGTGGTGCATGAAGCTTGGAATCGATGGTCATACCATTTCATCACTGATATCAACTTCCAGTATCTTTTTTATCTCAAGGAGCTTTCTGTTGGTGACTTCAGAATGAATGACAGCTTTTCCTGTGAGACACAGGTTGACATGTATTTTGTGAAGAGAACAAATGTAGTAAACTGCATAACATAGATAATGTGTACTGACATGATCAACTGATCGAATTCAGAAGATACATGTCTGTATTATATTTATTACAGTATAATGGAACAGTAAAATGACAGGATTGTTTATCCTAACAATGATTAGTTTGCAGCGAACATAACAACTTATGAAGCTTTCCAGCTGATGCATTTTATCCAAGAAAGATCAGCATGCAAGTATTACTGGTAAACAACATTTTTCATGAAGAAAATGGTCTTCCTTCAGGGGTGCTATGCAACACTTTTTTCAGAAATGCAATTGATCAACATGCAAAAACTGATCATTTGAGTCTCAGCAGCAAATCTTTCTAGGAAATGAAAATGAGATTAATGGCTGGTTTATTCTTCACCACTTGCTGGACAACCCCCGCAAAAAAAAACATGTGAACCATCCAGAAGAATAGAGGCTACAGTCGAAGAAGGCATCTTAGATTTCATGAAGATTTTCAAAAAGGTTGACTTCATACAGATAAATTCAAGTAGTTACCTAATCTTCTGTTGCCTGAATTCTTAATGTATCCATCTTGCACCATTTTGTCCATCAACTTTCGGACTGTGGTCTGGTTGGCTTCGCCATCAAGCTTGCCCTGAAGCTTAGCTACAGTCACATAATCCATTGGAAGTGCGTGGTATAATGCCTGCAACGACAATATTATGTTAGGAGAAATTCCCATGCATTGACCTTGTTAACAGCATAACCATCAAGGGTTTAAGGACGGTACCTTCATGTACATCACATCTGTGTCGTTGTTTTTGGTTCCTTCAGTAGGTGTAACATTGTGCATGGCAACCTCTTTCTCTTTCTTTATGTAGGGTGTTTTGGGATCAGTAACCTGTAATCAGGGAATAATCATGTTAGTGAAGAACAATATATCATGTGGTACACAATACTGTTACTTAGCTTGACCTTGTTAACAGCATAACCATCCTTGCCTGCCCTGGAAAGTAAACCATCTTTAAGTAGCCTCTCCAAAATATCTGAAAAATGAGTCATTAGTTTAGTAATTCACGACTTGAATAAGAATGAAGAAAGAATGCCTCTGTTTTACAAGATTAATCTGACGAGCACACAGAACTGTTTCTGCATTACCTTCCACCATTTCCTGCAAAACATTCAACAAGCACTTGTTAATAGCAGCCCAGAAAACTTGTAAAGTGTATCAAGGCATGGTCTGTTTACACACACTGGTGGACTAACACTATAAAGAAATCTGTCACTTGCTCACAAGTCTAGTGACTAAAGTAGAACAAATAATCAACCAAAATATCAATACTTGTCATAAAAGGGAAGATGACAGCAAGAATTACCAATGATATGTCAGGGTAGTTGGAAAGGACATCTGAAGCATTAACAGTACCCATGTCTCTTGAGCATATCCATGCTCTTACTTGAGCTGTTAGCTCTTCCTCATGAGCAGCATCTTGAGTTTCATCTGTGAATATATGAAATTAGAGAAGAGCAAACAAACGGACATAGACCACGTCTGCATGTAAAAACTACATATATACTGTATGTGAGAGCAAATAAAGCTCTCTTGAACCAATAACTGACCTTCTGAGTTTGTACCACTCTGACCTTTGCAATTTCCATCTGTTGTAGCAAGTATATTAGCACCAAAAATATTAAATAAATGAGAGCATCATGGAATAAATGTTACCATTAGGAGCAACGACGTAACGATCCACTTCAGATGGGCGAACCTAATAGAATCAGGGATTATGTAATGTCAGGGAATACTTTAGATTACAAAAAGAAAACAAAATACGGTACAGACATTTTCATGCAAAAAGGAGGTACAACATGTCCATAACCAAAAAAAGAGCAAACTAAAGATAATGTTACTGAAACTATCAGTTATCTGATTTCTTTGGCCTTTACCTCGGTGTCCGATAAATCATTATCTTGGTCTGACTCACGACCCAAGCTCATCTTGTCATCATCACTGTTAGCATCATTAGCATCACATGGATCAAGGACACTCTTAACCTGCATAAACAAAGCAAACATGAGAAATTGATCAAAAAGACCCCAACAGAATTCTGGACAGATGCTGTAATTTCCACTACACCTTCAAAGCTAACACAAGATGCTTGCTATTGACATTCCCCACTTCCATCTTCAAGGGGTTCTTGTTCCATATATTTACGGCTTCATTCTCAGCACAACCCTTAAAGAAGGGAGGCTCGTAATCCTCAGGCTGGCAACATAATAAAGTCTGTAAGCTTCCACCAACAAAATTATATAGAAAAAGAAAAGCTAAATCCTTATTTCTACAGAACAATAGAATCAGGTTATCTACGATGGCAGCTGAAGGTTTCGATAACTAGAAACAAAGGCACTCACTGTGGCATCATCATAGTATAGCAGCTTCATCAGAATGGTTCGCTGAACACAAACAAGCAACAGAATCAGAACAGCACAATCCAATGTAACCAAAATACAGAATGCCAAAATTACCTCCTCTGGCATTTGATCCAAGGTCCTCATAAGTGAAACCAGCGTTCTGATCATCTTACAAGCAGAGCTCCTAAAAGGAAACCGTTGCCACGTCAGAATATTACCATTTTACCACTGGTTACAGCTGACAATGTTTATGCTGACAATGACATGCACATATGAACCCAATGAATAGTACTCCCTCCGTCCCAAAATAAGCGGCTCAACTTTGTACTACTAAGTTGAGTCACTTATTTTGGGATGGAGGGAGTAATTCACAAACTGATCTGCAGGATGTATATGACAAAACCACACTGAAACCTCAACTAGCTCATACCTTCAGTACTAGAATTTTGCAAGTCAAGCAGGAAAACTAACAGCAATTCAACTAGTACTAATTGTCAAGAGGTGAACAGCTCCTCCATAACTTAAGTTTTCACACACTAATAGAGAAAAACAGAACACTGAACTCCTATGCCTTCACTTTATGAGGCCATATCTTTGAACTTATACCAGTCTGCATGCAGTATTACTTTACTATGACGACTACAGTACACATAAAAACACTCTTCACAAATTAACTCTTAGGAGCACAAAAGACTAACAAGAAAAACAAATCCTAGCATCCAAAAAGGGGTATGCAAGATAGCACCTCATCTGGTCAGGAGTGACTTCTGCTGCATTTGACTTGAATGTGGCACTATTCTTTTTGCTCCCTGTGCGACTCATGTTCATTGCAACTTCTTCCCCGTTTGTGTTGGGGTAGCTAAATGAGACTGCATGATAATCATGACACATGATAAGCAAATGTAGGGCATATGATCCATCATCGATGTCAGTCCAACTTAATACGCTACACGTTAGCAAACTCCATCCGGTGATACTCACAGGCATACTCTTCAATCATGGGGCCTTCCTCCTTCTCACATATACAGAAGAGAAGGGTCTTGAGATATTTCTTTTGTAAGGCATCATAGACACCTAGAATCGGAAAGTTAACCAGATAAGCATATTAAAAGCACATCTAAAACATATAATAATAAAACAGTAAACTAATTGAATGAGCTCAAGTTGTCTAAGACATATATTACCTTTCTCCATCCAATCAATCAACCTCCTGGATTCAGCATCCATGGGCATCAGCTTCTTAATCTTCATCTCTGCAACAAATATAAGGTTGTTTGAGACTTTGGCTAATAAATGTCAAGCAGAATGTAGATATTACATATATATACTGGGCACCGATCCTGACCTAGTGCCGGAACAGACTTATCATTGAAGTACTTCTCAGGGAATAGGCCTCTGATGTAGCTGATGTTGTATATAGCAATCCGGAGCAAATTCCTTGTCTGTTTGGTCAACAGAACACCAATGTTATCCAAATAGCTGTATGAAAAACTTAAAACTATGCACTATGCTATGATTTTCACCAGATCATATAGATACTTATTGAAATAGTCCAGTGCTTCAGCAATGGAAAACTTATCAACATCATATCAAATTGGATTACTGATAAACAAGATCAGAGTGAATCACATAATTCACGAGAAAACACATTTTCAATAATGTTTTGTTCAAACACATACATATACAATAATGATCGTGTATTACATATCTTTGATTAAACACCAAGAACAGTTAGCCTATGCAAATACAGGTACATATATTGGTACTGATAATCAAATCTGTTAAGTGAACAGAGATCAAAACATTGCAATTCAGGGCAAACGTGTACAAGAGAAATGTAAACAAGACATATCATGTCATATAGGAAATGAACGACCCAGCTTTTCAAACTGAAAGCTACCAAAACCTGATGACCAACCAATAATCCTGCAATGTATTTGCCAACCACTCCCAACTACTAAAAGCAGTAATATCAAATGAGGAGACTACAGTTTGAGAGTTAGTTCCCAAACATTGCAAGAGAAGTTTACTAACCTCAGATAATTCCTAAATGCAGAACATACATTGAAAATCTCACAGCATAGCACAAGAAAAAACATACTTATAAACTACAGAGAAGATTTTCTGATTCAAACTGGCCAAAAGTATGTCACGCTTGGATCAAACAGTAAAACCCCAATCATAGAGACGCTTAGTACTCCACTGGAAACATTTGAACAGCAGAAAATCTTACTCCTAGAACAACAGGGACTAGTAAAGCCCAATTCGAACTAAGATGACAGAAGTTCGTGCTGCTGTTCCATGATAATTTGGAAATGTGCAAGCCAGTAAACAATGTATCTCTGTGCTCCCCCTTCCACCGTTCTACATAAGACAAAGCATTTTGATAGGGACGTGAAGTTACGAATCGAACATAGGCTGCTACCACAACTTCAGCAATTAAATAGGAAACGTGACTAAACTAGTTCCACACGTACAGGAAGAGTTCGATCACTGAAAATCCCTAGACGCTTCTACCAGAACGCACCAGAATCGATGTACTTAGGAAATTGCCAGAGAAAACAATTAGGATCGTGGAGGAAACTAGTAAACCAACCAATATGATCGACGTCGAACGTGTGAATCCACATTTCCAGCGGATTTAATGCTAACTACATACGCAAGCGAAATTACCACAAGCATGCTTCGACGACCAAACCAAATCGAGACGGGGAAACCCAAAGACACCAAACCAAATTAGTTCAACAGCTTCCCCAAATGTTCAGAACACTGCTGGTTCAGAATCGCAGCGCAAACCCGCGCTAATCTCCCGCGAAATCGAGGAAAACGACGAGGCAAGCCTCCCGAAAAGCAGATTCCACGCTTCAAATCCGCAAATGAAACTGAGCAAGCAAGTAGGATGAGGGAAAACCCATCAAATCGGTGGGGTAACAGCGAGACGGCCCGTTTGAGCAGACCGAACGCACCCGAGAGTTCGCGGAGGAAACTAGGAACAGAATCCATTTGAGCGATAGCCGATACGGAGTCTACTGACGCTTCCAGCCGCCGCCCCGTCAGCAACATTGGAGCAGAAATTAAACCCCCACAAAACCCCATGGCTAACCTCCCTCGCACGCCCAAAGCCCCAAACCCGCGCACGAAATTGGTGAAAATCCCGCCAAGCAGCACCAAAATCCACCCCCGAAAAACCCGATCAGAGCGAAACGATTCCGACGCCCCGCGAGCACGAATCGGCCACGAATCGAACCCGCACAACGCACGCGCTGCGGCCAACCGAGCGACCAAATCCTAGGGCAAGCGCTTGTCAGGAACCGCAGGACGAAATCTCGACCGACCGGCGCGAAACCACCGACGGGTCCAACTCGAATCGCGCGGAACCGAACCGGAGACGGGGGTGGGGGGCGAGGGGAGGGGGGAGGTGGGTGGGCGACTTACTAGAAGCAGCGAGTCCTGCTCCGTGATCTCCGCCTCCTTCGTCTTCTGAGCCATCACCTGCATCCACCGGAGAAGAGCGCCGGGGCGCCGGTTAGCACGACACGAAGCGCACGCGGCGGCGCAACCACGAGATGGGGGCGGGGGCGCGGGAGAACTCACCATTTTGCCGCCCTGGTGGTGGGCGTGTGTTGTGTGTGCGCGTGGGAGGGTGGGAGGGGTGGAGAGAGAGAGAGAGAGAGAGAGAGAGGGTGGTGACTGGTGACGTGAGGGCTTTGGTATGGGAGGGGTACTTGTAGAGGAGGACGGGGCAGTGGCTCCAGCCCCGAGGCGTGGACAAGAAGGCAGGACAAAATTACTGTTCTGACCCTTAAAGCAAACTAAATCCCGATTTGACCTCGTTCCAAAAAAAATTTCGTTTCTGACCTTTTTCGGTGACGCCAAGGTCCCTGGCGTCTGGGTTACGAAGCAGACGCCACGGTCCCTGGCGTCTGGCCCCTGGCCCGCACTGCCCGCCTGCCCGTTGACCTGCTGACGTGGCAAAGGGGCCAGACGCCAGGGTCCCTGGCGTCTGGCCCCGGTAAGTGGATAACCCCACCGGGAGAGTGTGTGGGTCCCACCCCACACACTTTCCCCAATCCAGCCCGAGCTTGAAGAAGAGCTGCTGCCTCCCCACTCTCTCTCACCCCTCAAGCTCCCCCTCAAATCCTCTCCAAAAGGTACATCCCTTAGGTGGATCTTTCCATCACTTTGTTGCTCTTGTTAATCTCTCCCAAATCATCCAATTATTTTTTGTTAAGTCTTGTCCTTTTGGTTGCATTTTATACATGTTGGTGGAACCCTAGTTCATGTTTTCTCCCCCTTATGTTAGTGTGAATGGCTTGGTTAACTTTGATAATATAGTGCTATGCATGGTGTGTAGTAGGAATATATGTTTGTTGAGTAGAAAGATTGGGGGTTAGGGTTAGTTAGTGATTAGGGTTAACTTTGCTTAGTGTGTTAATTAGTGATTAGTGATACTTTTGTGGACATCGCCAATAATTTAGTGTTGATATGATTTGGATATAATAAGATGTATTTGGATAAACACCAATTCTCATTGAGGTCTTAAATGCATTCATGTAATTTTTAGATGGAGAGACTTGTTAATGTTCATTACATTGACAAGGAGGCATTCTTGAGTAACAATGCCGACACGGGTGAGGAACCATTGGTTTTTGATAGAAGCCCTAGCTATGAGGATGTTGTTGCAAAAGTGAGACAAGTCTTGAAGTGGATGGACACCAATGTTGATGTTAAGTTAATAGGAAGGTATGATGTTGGAGTTGGAGCCAAATCTCGCTTGAAAAGTATGCCTATCACCTCGGATTTGCATTGGGATGTATACAAGGAAAAAGTATCCCAATCGGAAGACAAGTCACTTGAATTGTTTGCCACCACTGAATCTCCTCGGTTTACCTTTGATTTGAACCGGCATGTCTCTTCCCCAATGGATGACATGAGCGAGAGGACAATGGTGCCACTTGTTGAGCATAGGGTTGTGGTTGATGCCCCCAATGTTTATCCCCCACCATGTCCCCGTGTACCAACTATCAAAGCAAATGAGGTTGAGTTGTATGCCCCCAATGCTTCTAGCCAACCACCAACTAGCCAAGCAAATGAGGTTGAGTTGTATGCCCCCAATGCTTCTAGCCAACCACCAACTAGCCAAGCAAATGAGGTTGAGTTGTATGCCCCCAATGCTTCTAGCCAACCACCAACTAGCCAAGCAAATGAAGTTGAGGTGATTGCTAGTGACGGAGTAATTCAAGAGGATGAAGATGCTTATGATGACGACGAAGAGCAAGAGGAAGGGTTTCATGGCAATGATGTTGGTGACTTGGATGTGTACATAGCGCAAAAGGACATGGATCGTGACTTGCCTTTTAGGCGTCAATATGCGTATGACTCGGATGACGAGGGTCCAGTTGAACAGTTGGACGAGGATGGATTCACAAAGGAGGAGAACCAAATCCACTTTGAGCTGACGGGCTTACAAAAAAGAACTCACTTATTTAAAGATCTCGGCCTTGCCCATAAAGCTGTTGTTGACGGTGGAATGAGAATGACGGCGATTGAGCCAACACCATGCCCGGATCCAGGAGAACCAAGGGTGGAGAATGAGGACGAGAATGCTTATTTGAAGAAAGGATTGAAGTTTCTGAGCTTGCCTATGCTGAAGTTTTGGTTGGCTGACTATGCCATTCGAAACCATATGCCAATTTATGTTGAGCACTCCGACATGAAATTGCGTTACACCGTGGCGTGTGAGCAAAAGGAATGCACATGGAAGGTTCGTGCAAGAAAGCTTAAAGAAACCGAAGAATGGGTGTTAACAAGTTGTGATACCACTCATAGATGCAAACCGCCATCGAAACGACTTAGAAAGACACACCGTCAACTCACATCTGAGTATCTTGGATACAAATGGATGAAAGACATAGCCTTTGATCCCACTGTGAAAGTGAGGTTTCTCATGCGGACGGTGAAAAAACAATTTGGTTATGAAGTCAAGTATGGGAAGGCATGGAAGGCAAAGGCAAATGCTATTAGGATGTTGTACGGTGGTTATGAAGAAGCATACAACCAGCTCCCAAGGTTGTTGGCCGCCATTGCACATAGGAACCCGGGCATGTTTCATGTGGTCGAGGATCACGAGGGAGTGTTCCACCGTGCCTTCTGGAGTTATGGACAATGTGTGGAGGCGTTTCAGCATTGTCGTCCGGTCTTGTCTATAGATGGCACGTTCTTGACCGGTAGATATAAGGGCACACTAATGGTAGCAATGGCGCACTCATCAAACAACAACGTGTTGCCATGTGCATTTGCTTTGGTGCCTTCCGAGCACCAAGACAACTGGGAGTGGTTCATGGGTCATGTTAGGCACAACGTGATTGGGGCTAGGGAGGTATGCATCATATCGGACCGACATCATGGCATACTCAAGGCAATGGACATTGTTATTCCAGGATTTCCAAAGCTTCACCACAGATGGTGCATGAGGCATTTCGTGGCCAACTTTTACCGGGCATGTAAGAGCAAGGAGCTCAGCAAAGACCTTACCCATGTATGTGTGGCCTTCACCACCCAAGGTTTCGATGCTCGGTACAACAAACTCTTTGCAGCGGTGAACGAAGGGGGAAAAGACTTCTTAACTAGGAATTTAAGTGAGAAGCACAAGTGGGCACGCGCTCATGATGATGGTGGTTGGCGATATGGCGACATGACGAGCAATCTCGTAGAATGTTTCAACAATGTGTTGAAGGGTGCTCGTGCTTTGCCAGTGACTGCAATAGTGGAGTACACCTTCTTCAAGCTTAATGAGTACTTTCAGAGGCATTCTGAAGAGACTGCAAAATGGATAGGTGAAAAAAAGGATTATCCGGAAAAGGTTGATGAATGGTTGCAGTTACAAGCAAGCAAGTCTTCACGACAACAAGTTATCGTATTCGATAGACTTGAAATGATCTATCAAATTGATGAGCCAGGTGGCACAACACGAGATGGTAGACAATATGGTGGTGCTGCATTCAAGGTGAAACTGAAGACTCGGTGGTGCCAGTGCGAGAGGCCTAGTAAGTATCATTGGCCATGCTCGCATTTGATAACGGCGGCGAAGGCGAGAAACATACATGTTAATGATGGAAAAACCGTGAGGATGCAAGAGTTCCATGTGGAAGCTACTAGGTTGACATGGGCGCCAAGATTTCAACCTTTCTTGGACCAATCATAGTGGCCTGAGTACCATGGCCCTCATATTAGGCCAAACCCTCTTCTGAAGGTGGAGACGAAGGGTAGAAGGAGAACTAAGAGGTTCAGGGGTGATATGGATGACCTGGCTGGATACACTGGCATGAAACAATTTGGTAGCGGTCATTTCATGGAGGCTCCTGACATTATCAACTGTGGGGTGTGCGGTGAAGGGGGACACAATGAGCGGACATGCAAAAAAAAGAAAACCAAAAAAAGAAAAACAAGTCGTGGAGGCGGCACCGATGGTGAAAGAGGTGGAAGAGGTGACGGTGGTGGTGGTCGAGGAAGAACGAGTGTCAGAGGTGGTAGTGGTGGTCGTAGAGGGAGCACAAGTGCTAGAGGTGCTAGTGTTCGTAGAGGGAGCACAAGTGCTAGAGGTGGTGGTCGAGCTAGCACAAGTGCTAGAGGTGGTGGTCGAGCAGGCACAAGTGCTAGAGGTGGTCGTGGTCGAAGAGGAAGCACAAGTGCTAGAGGTGGTCGTAGAGGAATGGCTGATAATGGATCGGCCTTCGGTTATTTGTTTAATCCAGATGGTTGATCTAATAATAATGGTATATTATTTGTTCATACAATTCCTAGCATTTATGCATTTGCTCTCTTAATGTCTTGTGCTAACAATTGTTCTTTTTGTAGGCATGGCTTCATCCGGTTCCAGGACGAGGCCACCGTGCGCGGACCAAGAGGACATGCCGAAGACGTGGTTGGAGGCCAGTTTGGACAAGAAGAAGGAGAAGGATGTGCCCACACCACCATGTTGGTGTGGTGATGTTTGCAAGCTGAAGGTGTCCACTGACCGCAACAAGTCATGGACAGAAGGTAGAAGGTTTTTCGTGTGTCCCAACTATGCACATGATCGTCGAAGGCCAACTAACGCATATGACATACCACCGGTATGTTAGGTGTACATATAAAAAACATCAACAAGTTGTCACTCATATGTCTAACAAAATCATGGTTTATATGTAGTCCCCTCCTCCACTTTGCAAGTACTTCACTTGGATAGATCACGAGGTACCAAAAGATATCCAAGAGGACCAACGTGCAGATTGGTTACGGAGGCAGCGCCTATTCGAGGAGTCCTATGCACGGGGATTGGAGCGGGAGCGTCGTGAGAAGGAGGCTCGTGAGCGCAAGAAGCGTGAGCAAGAGAGGGCACGCAAAGAGAAGACGGCTCGTCAAGAAGAGAGGGCAAGCAAACTTGCAAGGGCTCGCGATGCACGAGAGGAGGACGAGGCACGTGACAAGAAGGGAAAGTGGCCCCGGACTACTCAGTAGACAAATGGAAAGGCACCGGCGTCGATGATGAACTGTCGAGACTTTGTTTAATGTATGAACTTATTATTCGAGACCTTGTGTGGTCATGAACTATTTCTGTCATTCGAGACTATTTGAGATTATGTGCAAACTATGTTCGTCATTCGAGACTAGTTGATATGCTTTGTTCATATTTTTGGTTGAGAGTAGCATGCTTTGTTCATATTTAACAGTGTTTGCTAGTTGTTGCTAAGCAAAAACTTTAACAAGCTGTGTGCAAAAACACCAGGCCCACACCCAGACGCCAGGGTCCCTGGCGTCTGCCTCCCACACCCAGACGCCAGGGTCCCTGGCGTATGGCTTGCTTTGCTCACGCAGGTGACCAGACAGGCCGTCTGGTGTGTCTGATGGACACCCAGATGCCAAGGTCACTGGCATCTGCCTCCCACACCCAGACGCCAGGGTCCCTGGCGTCTGGCTTGCTTTGCTCACGCAAGTGACCAGACAGGCCGTCTGGTGTGTCTGATGGACACCCAGACGCCAAGGTCACTGGCGTCTGCCTCCCACACCCAGACGCCAGGGTCCCTGGCGTCTGGCTTGCTTTGCTCACGCAGGTGACCAGACAGGCCGTCTGGTGTGTCTGATGGACACCCAGACGCCAAGGTCACTGGCGTCTGGTGTCCAGAAAGCATTCCTGTCTAATGGATAAGATTCGAGTGGATAAGATTTTGGGCCCACCTCTACCCCTCTCATCCATTCATCTCCACCTCTACCCCTCTCATTTCACTCATATCCACCCACTCTCACATCTAGCCCTGCCAACGTCACTCCCTCGTCCAGCACCCTAACCCCCCCCCTCAGATCTCTCACAAATCGGTCCGGTTTCACCGTTGGATCTTCAGGATTTCGAGACTAGAAGGTAAATCAACTCCACCCCCATTTTTTGGTTGGTTTAATTTATCATACTTTTGTGAAAACCCTAGTTTGTTTTCCTCTTGGTTTAATGTATCATAGGTTAGCTACTAAGAGATTTGTGTGCTGTAGATGGCTAACGAAACTCAGTGGGTGCTTAGCCCTGTTGTTCATGTGCATGGCTTGTCTCCATGTATTGTGCAAGTTAGTCAAGTGGACCTCACTTTCGATTGGTTGAAGACTAAATTCATGTTGAAGCAAGGGTTGAAGGAAGAGGATTTTGTGTACTACGTCAGCAGGAGGAAGTCAGATGGCCCCGGGGAAAGAAAATTGGTTGACATAACTGATGATGACAAGATTCAAGAAATGCTGGAAGAATGGAAATGGAAAAGGGTTGTTGACTTGCATTGCTACAGGAAACCGAGTTATATGTGATGTTCATGTCGTTTCAACCATCGTGGTCATGAACTACTTATGTCATTCGAGACTATTTGTGTAATTTGAACTATGTTTGTAATTTGCATTGCATCGTAGACCATCGTGGTCATGAACTAAGTTTGTAATTTGAACTATGTTTGTCATTTGTCAACTATAGTGTTATGAAAAGACTATGCAATGCTTATGTATGTATGTTATTCGAAACTACAAGTGAAAAGACAAAACTACAAGTGAAAAAGCAAGTATTGTCTGCACCAGGACCAGACGCCAAGGACCCTGGCGTCTGGCTCCCCTGCTTTACCCTGTTTCTGGTGTCAGTAGACTGCCAGACGCCAAGGACCCTGGCGTTTGGTCCCCTAACATACATCCAGACGCCAAGGACCCTAGCGTCTGGTCCCCTGACATACAGCCAGACGCCAAGGATCCTGGCGTCTGGCTCCCTGTGCATATAAATGACTAAATACATATTTCATCATTCATGTCAGACATTCATATAAACATTCATTTAAATGACTAAATCACAGGAAACAACAATTACCATAAATCACATCATTCATTCATGTCAAACATTCATAGCAACTTCACGAATCCGGTACAACTTAATTCGAACGGCAACAAGTTCATGGAAAGAAACGACAACAAGTTCATGGAAAGAGACTACACCAGGTTCGTCGAAACAAACTAGAACAAGCTCATTGAAACAAACTACAACAAGCTCACTTCTTCCTTCCTCTCTTCACGATATCTGCAAGTGTATGCTCCTCCTCTTCGCTAGCCTCATGCTCCTCCTCTTCGCTAGCCTCCTCCGCCTCTGCATCAATGTTGGACTTATATCTTTGCATTCCCGCAGGCATAAATTGATGAGGATACTCCGGACTATGGAATTGAGTGTTCCATGTCTTCTTTCTACCTTTCTTGCCCGGTGTCTTAGCTATGGCTTTGCCTTTTCTAGAGCGGGCATTGCCTTGTGTCGGTTGTGTAACCTGTGATGGTTGTGGAGCATCAACATCATACTCATGATCCTCTTGATGTGCTGCATCATACTCATGCTCATCATGATGTGTTGGCTCCTCTTGATGTGCTGGCTCCTCTTCATTGACCTCCTCCTCTATGTCCTCTTCGTTCTGGACATAACGCCGTTTATTAGCTCTGGCGGCGCGGCTACCTGGTGCATACACGTCACTGGACTTAGCACCATGGCAAGAAAGCATAGCTGCCATCTTATGGAACCGCTTCTTGAACTTCTGCGACAACACAAAAGATGCTATGATATGAGATCCAAATAACTAATCCGCAAAAAAACTTTTATAATATATTGCGACTAACCTCCATCGTGCTCCTAAGAGTCCTCTCGGATAATGCACCACC
Source organism: Triticum aestivum (assembly GCF_018294505.1). Taxonomy (NCBI): domain Eukaryota; kingdom Viridiplantae; phylum Streptophyta; class Magnoliopsida; order Poales; family Poaceae; genus Triticum; species Triticum aestivum. The sequence continues at coordinate 474,257,720 of NC_057807.1, read as the reverse complement.
AGCTGGATGACTCAGTGCAACATTGGCATCGTTGACGCACAGAAGCAACTCTCTGCCCTGCAATTCATGAACACACCAAACTTATGTATTTGAAAGAAGACAACATGATGCAAGTATGTTAGAATAGGTCAAACAGACTACCATTTCGTCATGCATTGGTGCGTAGTCAACATGAGCCCCTCTGGTGTCTCTCACAGCCATGTTGAAGGTATGATAACCTTCTGCAGTCTCCGGGTCTTCAGACACCAACTCCGACCACTCCTCGTGAGTCCAACCTGGCTTCAGCTTTAACCAGTAACGATCCGCATACCACACTTGATACTTCTGATATGCTGACTGATTGTGAGGTCTATTCTCTGATTGCACTAACGTGTCTCTTTGATTCCAAATTTCTATCCACGCACGGTGTTTGTTTGCCCAATCCGATATATCCTGATTGTTCCTTCGATCGAACCTACAAATGATGCACGGGACAAAGCATTAGCAAACACTGACTTATTCAATGCTCTACTACATACTCAAGGCATGCTTGCTTACCGATGCAGAGATAGCATTTCCTCCTTGCTCTCCTCAATTGGAATACCTTGTCTTTTTCCAAATTGTCTTGCCACACGGTCTACAAAGTGCCACTCGACTGCGAAGAAGCATATCATTGGGCACCTCGCCCGCCAAAGATGGCTATCACGCGTGCACATCTCATTAAGATCAAAGTCACGATCTTCCACATAAGGCAACCAATGTACCTGCAAAACAAAGAGATACATTGTTAGCTACATACATAAGTTTCATTCTTGACTAAATTTTATCTCATCTAACTTCTCATAACCTGCTCAGCAGTCAAGGTGTCCAGCTCGTTCATATAGCACTTGTATCGCACATGCGAGCTTCCTGTGTACACTGTCACTTGTTCCCAATAGTAAGCAAGCGTAGGGCGCCGATATGGATCATCATCATGCAACCCGTCATGATTACCCCGTGGGTTTGCCATGAGGGGGTTCTTCAAATCGGGCCGTCCAACCGGGATCCGCTCCCACATCCACACGGATAGGCTCCAAACAAACCCAGACAATGAGGATGTACCTCCCTTCCTCCGACACGCCAAGTCAAGCTGCAATCAAACAAACATGTTAGATATGGAGGCGCATGACAAATGCAAAATAATTGGTTGCAAATATCTCTTACCTGACGATACAAGTATGCTAGTGCGGCCGAACCCCAGCTATACTGGGTATCCCAGTTATTAAGTGGCTCCAAGAACATCCAGAGGGCTGAGTTCCCGGTTGCATCTGAGAAGACTACCTTGGTTAGTACATACCAAAGATAGGCCCGCGTGTACTGCTGCACAACCACGTCATTGGCATCCTGAGGGCACGGGTTGGTGTTTCCTCTGACCAGTTTTAGCCAAGAATGCCTCACTTTCGCTGTATCGGCCTTGCCTTCCCGAGGGCCCTCGGGCTGAACGCCAATTAAATCGGCAGTCCGTTCTCGCCAATTACCCACGCTGACACGACCGGTAACAGCTTGTCCATTGATAGGAAGGCCGCTTATCATAGCCATGTCCTGTAGGGTCATCGTCATCTCCCCACATGGAAGGTGGAAGGAGTGAGTCTCCGGCCTCCAACGATCCACAAGTGCGGTCAGCGCTGCGTGGTTCACCGGCGGAGCGCGTCGCTTAAACTGCAACACGAATGGGAGAAGACCCAATCTCCGAATGTAAGGCTCATACCGCGGGTCGTAATCAAAGTCATCAGCGGAATGACCCCTCATGCGCATAGCAACTACAACCTGCAAATAAAGTGATGTTTTAATAATCAATACAAGAACACAAATGAGAAACAACGAAAATTGACCCAGTCTTGCTTCTTACCTGTCCATTTTCAATGGCACGAGCACGATGCTCCTTATCCCATTCATCGATTAATCCGTCATACCAAGGTCCATCACCATCCGCCATCCTACAAAAAAATTTCACAAACATCTATGAATACATGAACAATATCAAACAATTTCCTTCTCCAAGTTTATTCCATATGAAAACACCATTCTTCTCAAACATAACCACATCATTTCTTTCTTCTACATATGCAAACATATCATCTAGAGTACCAAATTTCACCATCAAATATATTTCATTATCATCATCCGCCATTCTATTGAACAAATCATGTCACACACAATAAGAAAATTTCATCATCTCTTTTGCATAAATTTTTTTGCCAACAATAGTATGCCAACAATAGGATTATCTACACATACACACATCATCTATCAAACCAAATATAGTATGCCAAAGTCTATTTTACATACACAAATCATATATTCATCACCCCTCTTAATTCAAAAAAAAAAATCCTATGGACAACATATACACAAAACCGAATTGATTTTACCTACATGTTCAACTACACATCATCTACTGCATACCTAATCATCTATCAACTACACAAAATTTTCTAAAAATAAGAAACCATCTACTCATCTAACATCACCTAGTGTTGAATAATGCATCCAACCAAAGAGGGGAAAACAAAAAAAAAATTGGAGGGAATGGGGGAGAATACCTCAAAGAAGCTTGGGGGGGTCCGATCTGTGAGTTTGAGGGGTTGATGGAGTAGATCAAGGGGGATGGTGGTGGGAGGGAGAGAAGGGGCGAAGAACAGAGCCCTCTGTTCGTCGTGCGCCGCCAGGAGAAAGATGGGGATGGGTGGGCTGGCCCGCGCGGTTATCCACTTACCGGGGCCAGACGCCAGGGACCCTGGCGTCTGGCCCCTTTGCCACGTCAGCAGGTCAACGGGCAGGCGGGCAGTGCGGGCCAGGGGCCAGACGCCAGGGACCGTGGCGTCTGCTTCGTAACCCAGACGCCAGGGACCTTGGCGTCACCGAAAAAGGTCAGAAACGAAATTTTTTTTGGAACGAGGTCAAATCGGGATTTAGTTTGCCTTAAGGGTCAGAACAGTAATTTTGTCCAAGAAGGCACGGGAGGGGTTCGCCTTTTCACTTGTGACAGCTGGAAAAGTCTCGCTCTAGTTGAGTTGTGGAGCGGTTTGAATTTTCGATGTTAAAGAGCGAGCATTCGACTGAGTTCTACTGGGAGTAGTATTTTGCACTATCTTTTTTTAGGGATATTTTATGCCTGTCCAAAATGGACATGAGTTATTTGAACTAAAACCACAATAATACGAGTAGTTATGAAACGGTGTTGTATTTAGTTTGGGCATCGATAGGCGTTGGCCGAACGGCCCAAATTTCAGTCAGTCGGCACACGCACGTTGGATCAAGACGCCATGTGTCGTTAGATTTCCTCGTCTCATCAACCTGAATCTCTCATCTGTACGTATGCAAATAGAAAGAAAAATAATGCACAGCTCGCCGGTCCAACGCGCCGCCCGTGCTTGCCGGACACCGATGTCCGCCGACGCTCGTCCTCAAACGCGCGGCGCATCAATTCTAGTACTCCCTCCGTTCGAAAATACTTGCTGGAGGAATGGACCGGACGGAGGGAGTATAAGCTAAAGTGAAACGTCAAGCCTTTGTCCTGATAAATGATGTAGTTTTGTTATATATCTAAAATATAGGAAGTTTACCATAGTCTCCCTAGCTGGAATGGTCGATGTTTGGCATGGTTTTATTACGAAACAGCTAACAACATGCTAGATCCAGCAGTGCTTTATTCTTTTTTTTTTGCGGAAACAGCAGTGCTTTATTCACTTAAGTAATTTTTAGGGAAAACAGAAGGCTAAAATCTCCTGCAGATTTACTAGAAGCAAAATATTTACAAGGATATCATGTATGGGATTTACAGGGGCAATCTAGTTGTTTGTACTATTTATTTATGCGGCCCTATGGAGAACCAGGTGCATTAGCTCTTTAAAGGCTCTTCTGCATGTGATAATTCTGGCTCTTTAAAGGCGAAGACCATGGAAGCTCTTATTGCACTTGTGACCCATTTCTGTGCGGGTGAAGATAGCTGGTGGCTCGTAGAAGGAACAATTCCAGCGACCCCGACACTTCTGAGGCCAGGGGCACTGGCGGAGCGTAGTGTAGATGAAACTGGGCTACGACCCCCCCTTTCCGAAGTGAAATTATTTTTTACTAGGTATGCTTGCGATCTGGCCCAGCCCATCAGGAGATATGGTCCACTGTCCACAGGACGTAGCCCATTTGCAGCACCGCTCGACAGCACAGATCGAGACACCAACACCTCGTTGTGAGTCAATGAGTCGTTCCCCAAATCCCCAATCCCCACTCTGCTGCCTCCCTGCCTCCGCGTTCGGTGTCGCCGCGTCGGCGACCTAATTCCTCGACGACGGCGGTCGGCGGCGGCAACTGACGACGGCAGTGGGCGGCGGCAACTGACGACGACAGTCGGCGGCGTTCCCCTTCTCAGTCGGCTGCTCAAGCGGCCGCACCCGCGAGCGGCGCGCCCAGCGGCCACACGCCCACACCCAGTTCGCCTACGTCCACAGCGGCTCCTCCTCCTCTGCTCGTCTAGTTCACAGCATCTACTCGTCCGCTTCTTGCTATCGCTAGGTACAGTGACTGATTTAGGGCTTCTATTGATTAATTGGATGCAAATCAACTGCTGCTACTCACTGCTTCTGTTAATTCCGACGAGTTGAGATGTTGTGGTAATTTTGATGTCTACCAATTGATTATTTGATTGAAAATTTGATGTTGTATAAATATTTGTTTAGGTAGCAATGGTGAAACAACAGAAGATGCAGTCTTTTTTTAAAAGAAAAGGGGATGAGGGAATAGTTAAATCTCCATTAGCTCCAGATGCTCTAGCATTGGTGCCATATATGGATGGAAGACATGCTGAAGATGCACAAGAAGGTCAAATGGAAGATGACAATGTGCGGGAAAATCAGATGCAAGATGATGATGTGCCGGATGTAGAACAAAGAGCAAACGAACATGTCACTTTTCGAGGCATTGAGTTGTTGGAGCGAGATCCTGCACTATGTCCACAAATTTGGCAGTACCCCCCAAACCAAAGAGATGAAGTACGAAGAGCTTACTTGAGGCTGGGTCCCAATCAACCTAAACGAAAGAAATATAAAGCTATTAGAAAACCAGGACACAGAAGACGTTTTCGGTACAGTTATTTTCGTGATTTTCCATCATGGTTGGAGTATTCATTGACCTCTCATTGTGCATATTGTCTGTATTGCTTTCTCTTTAGCAAAAATAGAAAGAAAAGAGGTGGGTTTGATGTCTTCACAACACAAGGTTTTAATAATTGGAAGAAAGTTCATGATGGACAGAAATGTGCACTTTTAGTTCACATGGGATCAAGTCCTTGTTCACAACATAACAATGCAGTGAGAGATGGCCATGCTTTATTGGATTAGTCAAACCATTTGGCAAATATCTTTGAGGTGAAGACCATGGGGGATAAAGAAAAGGATCGTTTAAGGCTGAGAACTACGATTGCGGTTGTAAAGTGGCTCACATTTCAGTCTTGTGCTTTAAGAGGCCATGATGAGAGGCCGGAATCAAGAAACAGAGGTAACTTTCTTGAGATGTTGAAGCTTCTTGCAGACTTCTGCCCTGATGTTCAAGCTGTAGTTCTTAGGAATGCTCCACAAGTTTGCAAATACACATCACACGAAATTCAAAATGAGATCTTGAGCATTTATGCTATGAAAGTCAGGGAGCATATTCGAGCAGAAATTGGGGACTCAAAGTACTCTATTCTTGTGGATGAGACATGTGATGTGTCCAAAAGAGAGCAAATGGCACTAGTTTTCAGATTTGTTGATAAAGATGGTTATTCACAAGAAAGATTCTTTCATCTCATACATGTAGCCAACACAAAAGCACTGACACTAAAGATGGAGTTGTGTAAAGTATTATCCAAGCATGGATTTGATGTACAAAATCTTCGAGGCCAGGGGTATGATGGGGCAAGCAACATGAGGGGAGAGTTGAATGGATTGCAAGCTCTATTCATTAAAGATTGCCCCTATGCATATTATGTTCATTGCTATGCTCATTGGTTGCAACTCTCCCTTGTTGGTGCAGCAAGAGATGTGGTTCCAGTCACCCAATTTTTTCAGAAACTTCACTTTGTTATAAACACAGTTGACTCCTCTTCAAAGCGACATGATGAGTTGCATGACGCCCAGGTGGTTGAGATTGCACGCTTGCTTGCTATCGATCAGATTGAAACAGGCAAAGGAGCCAATCAAATACGCTCATTGAAGCGACCAGGAGAGACTAGATGGGGTTCCCACTTAGGTTCGATTTCTAGTCTTATGCATATGTTCAATCCAGTGAGAGTTGTTCTAGAAAATCTAGCCGCAGATTCATCAGCTGGAGCAAACCGGGCTGATGGTGATACTTCTTTCACTTACCTGACCTCTTTTGAGTTCGTATTTATCCTATGCATGATGAAAGAAATATTGGAAACTAGCGAAGATCTTGGGAAGGCTTTACAGAAGAAAGCCCAAGACATAGTAAATGCAGTTCGTCTAGTGCATTCCACAAAAGTACTTCTGGAAGAGATGAGATCAGATGAAGGATGGGAGTTGTTCATTGGAAATGTTGTTGAGTTCTGTGTGGAGCATGATATAGATATTCCAGACATGGAAGAACTATACATTCTGCATGGTGGGCGTGCTCGTCGTCAACCTGATCACTTTACTAGAGAAAGGTATCTACGAGTGGAGATATTTCGGGCAACAATTGACAACCAACTAAATGAATTGAATCTTAGGTTCAATGAGAAAGTGATGGATCTCTTATCCATTAGTGTTACATTGATACCAAGAAATGGATTTACATCATTCAATGCTAAGGAAATATGTTCAATGGTGGAGAAATATTATCCTGCTGATTTTACACAACAAGAGAGATATGGGTTAGAGATTCAGCTCAACCATTTTGCTGCGGATGCTAAAAACAGTGGAGACTTGAAGAAGCCCATCACCATAACTTCTTTATGTCGATGCCTTGTTGAGACAAGACGAGATAGAATTTACAATTTGCTTGATAGGTTGCTTCGATTGCTTGTTATTCTCCCGGTTTCCATTGCAAGTGCTGAGCGTGCTTTCTCGAGCTTGAAGATTATCAAGTCAAGGCTATGTAATACAATGGAAGATGATTTTCTTGCAGACAGTCTGTTGCTACAAATTGAACGAGAAATTGCATCAAAAATTCCTTGTGAAGATATAATTGCTGATTTCAAAAGTAGGAAGAATAGAAGATCGTATCTTTGTTGGCAGTAGTACTAGTTGGTTGGCAGCACTACTGGTTGGCAGTAGCACTAGTTGGTTCTGTTTATTTGTCTTTTGGTCATTTGGTGTCACTACTGTTTGGTGTGGTATGTTCTTTTGGAGCACCAAAATTTACCTATCAACAATGCTCAGGTATGTCCGTATGTGTGAACCTGCTTGTGAACCTGCTGTATTTGTGTGTACAATATATATATATATATATATATATATATATGGTCCTCTAATTGTCCTTGCATATGTTCTACAACTTAGTGGGTTTTTATGCATATGGTGTGTTCTTATGTGAAATCGGCCCCCTCTTGAGATTCGGTCACGCTCCGCCACTGGCCAGGGGTGGCAATGGCAGGCCACGGCACAACAAAAATAAACGCCGGAACAATAACGAATCAGAGGATACGACAGTAAATGCCGGATTCAGTGGCCCTAGACCTGGTCAGCGGAAGAAACCATTCAAAGGTAACAAGGACGACCCATCCAATCTGGAGAAAATACTAGAGAGACCTTGGCAGATACATGGCACCCCTGACAAGCCTGCTAACAACAACAACATAAATTGTTGGGTTTTCAAACAGGCCGGTAAATTAAATGTCGAACATAAGGGGAAAGGACCTCAAAGTGAGGATGACGATGAGCCTCGCCCGCCGAACACTGGGGGACAGAAATAGTTTCCCCCCAAAGTGAAAACTGTGAACATGATCTATGTCACACACATCCTCAAGAAGGATCGCATTAAGGGACGTCTACGCCGTAGAGCCTGTCGCCCCAAAATTCAACCCATGGTCGGCTTGTCCGATGACCTTTGATCGCAGGGATCACCCAACCAGTATCCATGATGGAGGTTCGACGGCCCTAGTACTCGATCCTATCATCGACAGATACCATCTCACTAGAATCCTTATGGAAGGCGACATCAGCCTCAACCTAATCTATCAAGATACTTCCGCAAGATGGGTATCGACCCGTCAAGAATCAAGCCTAGTAACACTACCTTTAAAGGAGTGATACCCGGCGTGGAGGCCCGCTGCATAGGATCCTTAGCACTGGAAGTAGTATTCGGCTCTCCAGACAACTTCCGAAGTGAAGAATTGATCTACGACATCATCCCTTTTTGGAGTGATTATCATGCGCTGCTCAGACGAACTGCTTTTGCCCACTTTAATGTAGTCCCGCACTATGCTTATTTGAAGCTCAAAATGCCTGGACCGCGCGGCGTCATGAAAGTAAATTGAAATATGGAGCGCTCCCTCCGTATTGAGGAGCACACCGCGGCCCTAGCAGCCGAGGTACAGGGCGGCCTCATCAAGCCGAACAGCTCATCGGTCATCAAGACCCATGACATCGCTAAGCGAGTCCGATCCGCATTACAGTGCGGTAGCTCGGCGGGTCCGGAGCTTGAATAGCAGTTTAGCCTCCACCGACCGCCCCATAAGGTCGCGGCATACGCACCGCGCGTACATAACTACGCACTTAAAAATACCTTGGGCAACGTCGAAGGCACACTGCAGAAAAGGTCCATAGTATGGCTCGACCCTATTCGAACCTTAAATATTTTTCCCATTGCAGGTTCGTTAAACAACCAACCTACTCTACGGTTGTACGGGGGCTCCTCTCTAGGTCCCTCTTTCTTGCAAACGACCATCAACTCCTCCTCCCCACCAAGGAGAAACGACGCAGACGTGCAGCAGGGTACCAATGGGATCTTCAAACCACAACTCTTAGGCCTTGTGTAAACCTTTCCCTTGTGCAAACTTTTGGCATGTAAAATGACCTCGATATTTATGGCATTCTCTGTAATAACACGTATCGACGTATTGATCAAGGCATGAAGGAATCAGTTGATCACCTGGTACTCATTTATTTTATATTACTGTCATCTGTATTCCCTCCCTGCCTCAGACTACCACACGTGCTTTAGTCCGGTCTTAACACCGGGGGCTGTATTCGGCCCTGCACATTTTAAGTCCGAACACCTATAGGGAGCTCTTCAGCGTCCCGGATATTGCATTATATGCATCGGCTCCGAATCATGTCGTTGGTCCATAGTTGGGTTGCCCTACCACCTTATGTTTCGCCCGTTTGACTAAGGTAGTAAAGGGAGAACTACTGCGATTGTATTTCTGGTTCGTCCGGTCAAGTACCTAAGTAGAGAAAGCCGAAAACTAACTTTCATGGTAATCGAGAGCTGGTCGGCGATCCGGCGACTTAGTATTATACTACAAATCGTTAGCGATTCACCGCGTGTTATACGAGGGGCTGGTCTTCGTCCAGCCGCGTGGAAAAGGCACCGCAGTCCGGATAACCGCACACGTACCAGGGGCTAGTACTTAGCTCCATATTTAAAACTCCTATGGCTAAGTGAAAGTCATAAAGCCGCATAGTCCGATTACCTGGTTCACCTTGCGGACACCTCCTTTGTGGACCAAGACGTTGGATAAAGCATGGTCACGCGTTATGTCGAACACCCCTGTAGTATCTACATGGGGACTGAAGCCGACGACTGAAAACTTTCAGAAATGTACCAATAAACGACCGCACAGGAGGAAAAATCGCTTAAAACAAAAGTCGCAAGCATAGATATCTCACAGCATGGGTTCACAACATAGTTTGTACAACCCGAATACATTTAATCAAATATCACGTCCTTAGAGCATTGGCCCTCTACTACCCGGGCTCCTTCTAGGACGTCGTCGAAGTACCTCTCCGGCTTCCGATGATCTTTGCCTTCGGGCGGACCTGTGGTTGCAACTTCGGTGGCCTTCATCTTTGCCCATTGCATCTTGACGCAGGCAAAGGCCATTTGGGCACCTTCTATGCAGGCCGAGCGCTTCACAGCATCAATCCGCGACCGCATGTCGACCAGCCGCTTCACCAAACCGAAGTAGCTGCTAGGAATCAGCTCGGCTGACCAGAGTTGAACTATTAAGTCCTTCATGGCCAGGCCTGCCACCCTATGCAGCTCCATCAGCTGCTTCAGCTGGTCGTTCAGAAGCGTCGAGTGTTCCGGCGCGAGATACTGCGACCAGAACAGCTTCTCGGTCGAGTTCCCCTCCTGGGCTCGGAAGTACTGTGCCGCATCGGCGGCACTCTTCGAAAGATCCACAAACGCGCTTGGAGAACTCCACACTCGTGTGAGCAAAGCTTACCTCTGACCTCCAAAGATACTTTGTAAAAGAAAGGCCTTACTAGCCGCTATCTGCCTCGCCTGCTGGATCTCTTTGCGAGCGCTCCAGGACTCGTTTCGCGCCTCTTTGGCATCACGGAGAGCCTTGGCAAGCTCGGAAGACTGGGCCGAAGTCTTCTGCTCCAGTGTCTCGCATTTGCTGATGGCATCCTTCAGCTCCTGCTCGACTTCGGTCACCCGAGCTTCATGTTGGCGGCGGGCAACTCATTCGGCCTCTAGTTCAGCAGCCGCTTTATCAGCGGCTGCCTTATTTGCCTCTGCTTCCTTCTTGGCTTGGGCAAGGGCGCCTTTGAGGGTCTCGACCTCGGCTGCGCCCCCTATGATCATAATCAAAGAAATCTATGAGTTAGCCTCTCAATATGCATATCACTTCTGATATGAAAATGAATTCCTTCTTAAACATTATATGCATACCTTGCGCTTAATCGAACCGCTTGTTGATGCGGTCGAGCTCCTCATCGGCCACTTGAAGCTTCCGATTGAGTTCGAAAACTTCTGCGACATGGGCGGTAGCTGCCAACATGGAGGCCTAATACAATGCTAGCACAGTATGTTACTATCCCGATCACTATGTGGATCCTCTGTCCGGTTTTTCTAAACCGGACAGAGCCTCATGGGCTACTGGCTATATACATGTTTATTCTTTTATATGAAAAGCTTTAGAACATTATGTTGCATACCTCAAAGCCTGTCGGTAGGCTGCAAAAGGCTTCATTTAGTCCGTTTTTAGTGGATTGAACCTTCTCCATAACCACACCCATCAGGTTGCGGTGTTCCTCCACAATGGAAGCACCTTGCAGTGCTTCCTCCAGAGCATGAGGCACCTCCGGATTAATGGAGGCTGCCGATGGAGTTGCTTCTCCTCCTTCCTCTTTTGAAGGAGGTTTCTTTATCTAATCCCGGAGCCACGTTGGTCTCTGGAATGGTGTTCGGCGGGGGCCCGGATTGTTGGGGCTCCCCACCGTCGGTTGTCATGGGGGTCGCCTCCCGCAGGTCTTCGGCGACCGAGGTATTAACCTCAGGCGCCTTCTCGATAGCCTCGTTCGCCCCCCTTGGCCAAGAGAGGTCCTTCGGGACGACACTTTGATGTCCTCCAGGGCGATAGGCGAGGGGGCGCACGGCGGTGTTTCACTCTCTGCCATGTCAGGCGGTAGAGAGTTCCCCTCCGATAATGGAGTTTGCGGGAGCTCACGAGGAGGACTGAAAAGCAAATAACAAGATAACTTATGTGATGGAAGCAGGGAGATCGAAGATAAACACTAGGTTTCTGAATAACTTACGATTCGGCCACGGGCTTCACCTTGGGAGGTCTCTTGGGGACTAGTTCGGACCCTGAGTCTGAACTGTCTGAGAGGATCACCTTCCCTCTCTTGGGTGCCTCCCCCTTAGGTCCTCGGAGGCCGCCCTCTTCTTCTTCCTCCCCTTACGAGGGGAGTCGCTTTCCACCTCCTCCTCCTCCTCCTCTTCTTCCTTGTCTCCCTCATGGGAAGAGAGGGCTTTGGTCTCTCCGGACACTGTGTCCGAAGGACCCTTGTGGCGAGGGCCGCCCTTGGCCTCCTTGCATTTCTTCTTCTTGGCCTTCTTCTCCGGCGCCTGATAGGGCGCCGGGACCAGCATCTCCATTAGCTGGGGTGTGGCTGGGTCCTCAGGAAGCGATACCAGACACTTGATCCACTCCGCCTTTGCCATCCAGCCCTGCACGGAAGGTAGGCAATATATTATATATAAATTATTGGCTGAATAGGTCTTCAGAAAAAATATGCTTACCATCGAGGCCGGGTTCTCGATGTCGAGTCCGATGCCTTCGGTCTTCATCGGCCAACTTTTCTGGGCCTTGAAGAGTTGCTTCCATATATCTTCGTGCGTGGTGCCGAAGAAGCGCTTCAAGGTCTGTGGCTCCTCCGGATTGAACTTCCACATAGGAGGGGCCCGGAGTTGGCAGGGAAGGATGCGGCGGAAGAGCATCACCTGAATCACATTTTGTGAGTCTGGTGTTCACACCCAACATATTGGAGATGCGTTTCTGCAGCATCTGCACCTCTGGTTGGGACCCCCAGTCAAGGCCCTTGGCGGTCCATGAGGTGAGCCTCGTGGGGGGTCCAGATCTGAAATCAGGCATGGCCGCCCAGTTGGTGTCGCGGGGTTCGGTGATGTAGAACCACTCCTACTGCCACACCTTGACAGTCTCTACAAATGCCCCTTTGGGCCATACGGTGTTGGGGAGCTTGCTTACCATAGCCCCGCCGCCCTCGGCATGTTGTCCGTCGACCACCTTCGGCTTCAGATTGAAGATCTCGAGCCACAGGCTGAAGTGTGGGGGGATGCGGAGAAGAGCCTCACACATGACGATGAACGCCGATATGTGGAGGAAGGAATTAGGGACTAGATCATGAAAATCTAGCCCGTAGTAGAACATCAGGCCAAAGGCAAAGGGGTGGAGGGGAAACCCTAGCCCCCAGAGGAAATGGGGGATGAACACGACCCTCTCGCCAGGCTCCAGAGTAGGGATAACCTGGTCTTTGTCAGGGAGCCTATGTGCGATATCCGCAGACAGATAGCCCATGCTCCAGAGATCCTTGATGTCCTCGGTGATGGAGTAGGCCTCCCACTTGCCCTTGGAGCCGGATCCGGCCATTGCTGGGGAAGGTGGCAGTGGTGGGAAAGGTTGAAGTTGTGGGCGCTAGCGCTTGGAGGTTGGAAGACAGGAGCTAGAAGAAGGCATGGGGAAAAAGGAGGGATCTTTATCCTCTTATAGACGGTGAAAATACCAAACGCCCCCCTCTCAAGCCATAAAACTCGCCTATTCCCAACAAGATCGTGCGTAAGGCGCAGTTGGGTTACCAAAATCACATTGATGAGAATCCCGTAATGGGCGGGCATGATCTCTGTTTTGACGGGACGTGCCAATGAGGGCTAGGCCTCGAAACGCGAAACGGGAGGCATGAAAAACGGTTCGAAATATTAAAGTCAAGTGTGACGCTTCGCCGCAAAAGTTGTCAGTAAAAGACATTGTTCCTATTTTGACATCTTGCCTTCATGGCTAAGGGTTGTATTGATTGTGCAGAACTGGATACAGTTCTTTCACGCAGGACTTTCACGCAGGAAGTTAACTTAAAGTATTCAAGAGAAGGAACCCGCCTTGCAATGCCAAAGATATATAGTCCGCGTGTCGAACACATCGTCATCGAAGACTGGTTCAGGGGCTACTGAGGGAGTCCTGGATTAGGGGGTCCTTGACTGTCCGGTCTATTCGATATGGGCCAAACTGATGGGCCGTGAAGATAAAGCAGAAGACTATTCCCCGTGTCCAGGTAGGACTCCTATATGCATGGGTGGCAAGTTTGGTGTCCGGATGTAATATTTCCTTCTTCTGTAAACCGACTCTGTACAACCCTAGGACCCTCCGGTGTGTGTATATAAGTCAGAGGGTTTAGTCCATAGAGGCTATCAGAATAATCATAGGCTAGACGGCTAGGGTTTAGCCATGACAATCTCGAGGTAGATCAACTTTGTAACCCCTATACACATCGAATATAATCAAGCAGGACGTAGGGTTTTACCTCCTTTAAGAGGGCCCGAACCTGGGAAACATTGTGTCCCTCGCGTCCCCTGTTACCATCGATCCTCAGACACACACCTTGGGACCCCCTACCCGAGATCTGCCGGTTTTGACACCGACACTTAGCGATCTACAAGGGTATGTAGATGCTCTCCCCCTCTCGTATCTATGCATCTCCATGGATAGCTTGCATGTGTGTAGATTTTTTTTGTTTTCCATGCAACGTTCCCCAACAAAGATATCTCTCTGACAATACATGAAAGGATCGATATAGTTGACTAGAGGGGGGTGAATAGGCAACTAACAATTTTTAACTTTTCTTTACCAAATTAAACTTTGCATCAAAGTAGGTTGTTTAGATATGAAACTAGGTGAGCAACCTATATGATGCAACAACAATAAGCACACAAGCAAGCAAAGGATATAACACAATTTAGCTTGCACAAGTAAAGGTGAGAGATAACCAAAAGTGGAACCGATGGAGACAAGGATGTGTTACCGAAGTTCCTTCGCTTTAAGGGGAAGTACGTCTCCGTTGGAGCAGTGTGGAGGCACAATGCTCCCCAAGAAGCCACTAGGGCCACCATATTCTCCTCACGCCCTCACACAATGCGACATGCCGTGATTCCACTATTGGTGCCCTTGAAGGCGGCGACCGAACCTTTACAAACAAGGTTGGGGCAATCTCCACAACTTGATTGGAGGCTCCCAACGACACCACGAAGCTTCACCACAATGGGCTATGGCTCCGTGGTGACCTCAACTGTCTAGGGTGCTCAAACACCCAAGAGTAACAAGATCCGCAAGGGATTAGTGGGGGGAATCAAATTTCTCTTTGTGGAAGTGTAGATCTAGGCCTTCTCAACCAATCCCTAGAGAATCAACAAGTTTGATTGGCTAGGGAGAGAGATCGGGCGAAAATGGAGCTTATAACATCAATGGAGCTTAAGGAGGAAGAGGTAGGTCAACTTGGAGAAGAAGGCCTCCTTTTATAAGGGGGGAAACAATCCAACCATTACCCCCCATTCAGCCCCGTAGAGAGCGGTACTACCGCTGGGATCAGCGGTACTACCGCTGGGATCAACGGTACTACCGCTCCCCCTCACGATACTGCCGTGCAGACAGGGAAGGCCAGAGGCGGAGCAGGATCTGGACCCAGGGCGGTACTAGCAACGGTGGTAGGGCGGTACTACCGCTTGAGAGCGGTACTACCGCCTCTACTGCCACTGCCAGTGCCGCAAAACCCGACATGAGAGGCGACACCCTCGAGTCGAGGCGATAGAAGCTCAGAACAGCAGCCGTACTACGACTGAGAGCCCCCATGCGGTACTACCGCCGCGTAGCATACTGCCGCATGTGCCTCTTGAGCGGTACTACTGCTGGGGTCCGCGGTACTACCGTTGGGACCAGATTTCTCAAGAAGCAAGGAGGGATCCTCCATCGAAGTGGGAAGGCACTAAGGGTGCAAAGGGGATGTGTACATGTTGATTCCACCCTAGCCTTACCAATGCGGACCCCCTCTTGATAGTACAGTGACTCCTAGGAAACAAGTCCACCAAAACTGAAACGAAAGAGCTACACCGTCTTTGCTTAAAACTCCGAGGGGAAGGAATAGTGTCGTGCCGAAGGATGAATCTCTGAAATACTCAATGCACATGATTAGTCCGCAAAAGCATTGTCATCAATCACCAAAACTACATAGAGATAGAGAGACATGCCTTAAAAATCTCCCCCTTTTTGGTGGATTGATGACAACCTGGGATTTGCACAAAGGTAGGACATGAAAGTAAAATGAATCCCAAAACTACAAAATATAGACGGGCTCCCCCTGAATGTGTGCACCTAATTAGAGGTGCCTTTGGAATGCAAGGCACGCACAATAGGATCAACACTCCCCATATATTTTATAGTCCGACAGCATTAGCAACAAGTGAAGGTACATAAAGCTTGGAAGTAGTAGGGTAGGTGTGAGCATGGTATATAATAGGATAAGCATGCAACTCACATACTACCAAAGTACTCGACAAACATAGATAATAAGGGATAACGTAGCATATGTCTCACACCATATGAACGGGTACCAGGACTCACAAACCAAACCAAAGCAAAAGACGAGAAAAGAGTTTGCGAGAAAGAAAGACAAGGCGAACACAAACACATGCTCGCAACTCGACAACGATGACAAATCCCTAGACTCTCTTCCCCTTTGGCATCGAGACACCAAAAAGGAAAAGAGCGCTATTACAGCTCCAAGTGGTAGCGAACTGAGGATCTCTAGCATCACATCCCAGCGGGATCGTCTGCACCGCCATCATCGGTAGGAAATAGCTCGGTATCTGAATCGGTCCATGGGCAGTGCTGCTGAACCCACTCCTCCTCATCGGTGATCTTTCCCTCAGATCCGCTGGCAACTGTTGCACCCAACTGACGTGTGAGCTCCTTGTGATGGCTCCCGGCTTTCTTCTTAGAAACATGAGCCATATACTATCCATGAGGCTCCATGCAAAAGAGTTTCTTCACCTTGCGCATTATCTTCTTTGCCCATGAGGGCTCTACTCCAGAGGGCTCGTAATTCGCATCATCATCAGCATCAGCCTCACCCTCTATCTCCATGTCGGCAGCTCCAGATGGAATCCCAGACCTAGGAGCCGGGGTGCCCCAGTTCTCCTTCTTCCTTAGACGCTTGATCTCATGAGAGACTAACTCTCTGGTCTCCAGCACAACATTAGGATACACGCGCTCCCAAGCCTTCTCAATTAGCAACATGATAAACGGACCGTAGATAGGGCACTTGCGCTCGGAGATGGCTGAGACTAGTTCTGACTACATGACATGAGAGATATCCAAGGATTCTCTAGTGTTTTCCTCCTTCTCACGCTGGTAGAAGAGAAGCATGTCCACGAGAAATGAGTGAACCATATCCAAGTTCCAATACGAGGGAAGAGAGTCTCTCGGAAGATGCGATGAAGGATTTCCTGAAAGGCATGCAACTCATAGGTCTCCTTCTGAGTCACGGGGTGAATCTTCAAAGTACAGTAAGGCCAGGAGATTGCTTGTGAGTGGAAGTTGCATTGTGGTGAGGGCGAAAGCCGACTGGGTTCTCAAGTCCTTGATCTTCAACCCCAAGTAACTCCATGAAGGCCTTCCACTTGACAGAAAGCAGCTTGCCATTTGGCATCCAAGTCAGAGTCCTTTCCTCATCAGTTCCAAGATGGACCGTGGCATAAAACTGAGCCACCAAATCTGCATCAAAGTCCTTGTTGAATTGCATGATCCTGAGGATGTCGAGCTGAGAACACATCTGAAGGGCTTCGCCAAAATAAGCAGGATCCTTCTCCATAACATCAACGTCGATGGAGCGAACATCAACATAAAGATTCTTCTTTGATTTGATCACATCAAAGTAGATGGCAAACTGAAAGCGGTTCTAGAATGGGCGGTTGACCGAAGTGGGTTCTTGATCTTCCGCATAGGGGTTGCGGCGACGCCTTTCCCAAAACTCCTTGGCATTCATCTCTGTCACAGTCTTGCCCCTAGGCTTTGGCTTGTTTGCAATAGTCTTCTTGTGTTGAGAAGGAGGGTGAACACTTGAGGAGGCAACCGTAGTCTCAGAGGTGTGATAGCGCTATGAGGTTGAACGCCCGGGGTTGACACGGAGAACATGCTGCTCAAAAGGGCCATCACCTGGAATCAAACACACGGACAGAAGAAACAACACGAAAGAAAGAGCATAAGACACCAAACAAAACAAGATCGAAATTTGGTACGAGTATGATGGAAGTGGGCATTGATGTCTACTACACAACCTTCTTCCTGTAGACGTTGTTGGGCCTCCAAGTGCAGAGGTTTGTACGACAGTAGAAAATTTCCCTCAAGTGGATGACCTAAGGTTTATCAATCCGTAGGAGGCGTAGGATGAAGATGGTCTCTCTCAAACAACCCTGCAACCAAATAACAAAGAGTCTCTTGTGTCCCCAACACACCCAAACAATGGTAAATTGTATAGGTGCACTAGTTCGGCGAAGAGATGGTGATACAAGTGCAATGTGGATGGTAGATATAGGTATTTGTAATCTGAAATTATAAAAACAGCAAGGTAACTAATGATAAAAGTGAGCGTAAACGGTATTGCAATGGTAGGAAACAAGGCCTAGGGTTCATACTTTCACTAGTGCAAGTTCTCTCAACAATAATAACATAATTGGATCATATAACTATCCCTCAACATGCAACAAAGAGTCACTCCAAAGCCACTAATAGCGGAGAACAAATGAAGAGATTATGGTAGGGTACGAAACCACCTCAAAGTTATTCTTTTGGATCGATCTATTCAAGACTTCGTACTAGAATAACACCTTAAGACACAAATCAACCAAAACCCTAATGTCGCCTAGATACTCCATTGTCACCTCAAGTATCCGTGGGCATGATTATACAATATGCATCACACAATCTCAGATTCATCTATCCAACCAACACAAAGTACTTCAAAGAGTGCCCCAAAGTTTCTACCGGAGAGTCAATACGAAAACATGCACTAACCCCTATGCATAGGTTCATGGGCGGAACCCGCAAGTTGATCACCAAAACATACATCAAGTGGATCACGTGATATCCCATTGTTACCACTGATAAGCACGGCAAGATATACATGAAGTTCTCAAATCCTTAAAGACTCAATCCGATAAGATAACTTCACGATGAAACTCAATTCATCACAAGAGAGTAGAGGGGGAGAAACATCATAAGATCCAACTATAATAGCAAAGCTCGCGATACATCAAGATCGTGCCATAGAGAGAACACGAGAGAGAGAGATCAAACACATAGCTACTGGTACATAGCCTCAACCCCGAGGGTGAACTACTCCCTCCTCGTCATGGAGAGTGCCGGGATGATGAAGATGGCCACCGGTGAGGGATCCCCCCTCCGGCACGGTGCCAGAACGGGCTCCCGAGAGGTTTTTGGTGGCTACAGAGGCTTGCGGCGGCGGAACTCCCGATCTATCTTCGTATTCGATGGTTTTAGGGTATATGGGAATATATAGGCGATAGAAGTCGGTCGGGGGAGCCACGAGGGGCCCACGAGACAGGGGCGCGCGCCCAGGGGGGTGGGCGCGCCCTCCTATCTCTTGGCCTCCTTGAACCTTCCCTGGCTTGTACTCCAAGTCCCCCGGATCATATCCTTTCCAAAAATCACGCTCTTGAAGGTTTCATTTTGTTTGGACTCTGTTTGATATTCCTTTTCTTCGAAATACTGAAACAGGCAATAAAACAACAATATGGGCTGGGCCTCCGGTTAATAGGTTAGTCCCAAAAGTAATATAAAAGTGTATAATAAAGCCCGTAATCATTCAAAACAGATAATAAAATAGCATGAATGATTCATAAATTATAGATACGTTGGAGACGTATTAGCATCCCCAAGCTTAATTCCTGCTCGTCCTCGAGTACATAAATGATAAAAGAAAGAATTTATGAAGTGTGAATGCTAGCAGGTGCACAAGTTTGATCAATGATAATTTCAAACACCTTTTCTAGCATGATTATATGTCATAACAGTAGTTCATCTCATAAAACTTCTCAAGATCAAGTAACAAGCTATTCACATGTTAAAGCATAGACCATAAACTTTCTTGAAAACTAGCAAACTTCATTCTTAGTCATCAAACAATTACAATTCATGTTATTTTCAGGAAGGGTCTATGTCAGAGCTTTGATTTAGCAAACTCCACATACTCAACTACCATATAGTATTCTACAATTGCTAACACTCACGCAATACTTATGGGTTATGAAGTTTTAATTGGACACTGAGAAAGATAGGGGCTTATAGTGTTGCCTCCCAACGTATTCACCTTTGGGTGATGTCAACAATAATAGTTCATGCTAACTTACATCCAATTGGATATATATATCAGGATCTTTCCAACACGAGGTGCTTGCCAAAGGATAAAATGAAAAAGGGAAAGGTGAAGATCACCTTGACTCTTGCATAAAAGTAAAAGATAGGCCCTTCGCAGTGGGAAGCAGGGATTTGCAGAGGTGCCAGAGCTCAATTTTGAAATAGAGATAAATAATTTTGAGAGGTATGATCTCATTGTCAACATAACAACCAAGAGTTCCCAATATCTTCCATACTACATACATTATAGGTGGTTCCCAAACAGAATGGTAAAAGTTTTTACTCCCCCTCCACCAACAATCATCAATCCATGGCTTGCCCGAAACAACGGGTGCCTCCAACTAACATCAAACCTGGGGGAGTTTTGTTTGCAATTATTTTTGATTTGATTTTGATCTTTTGATCATGGGACTGAGCATCCCGGTTACCAGCCATTTTTCTCGTGAATGATGAGCGGAGTCCACTCATCTTGAGAATAACCCACCTAGCATGGAAGATATTGACAACCCCTAGTCGCTACATGAGCGATTCGGGCATACAAAACAGATTATTGTTTGAAGGTTTAGAGTTTGGCACATGCAAATTTACTTGGAACGGCAGGTAAATACCGCATATAGGTAGGTATGGTGGACTCTCGTGGCAAAACTGGGTTTAAGGATATTTGGAAGCACAAGTAGTATCTCTACTTGGTGCAAGGAATTTGGCTAGCATGAGGGGGAAAGGCAAGCTCAACATGTTTGAATGATCCATGACAATATACTTTAACTGAGATGTGAGAAAACATAACCCATTATGTTGTCTTCCTTGTCCAACATCAACTCTTTAGCATGTCATACCTAATGAGTGCTCACAATTTTAAAAGATGTCTAAGATAGTATATTTATATGTGGAATCTCTCTTCCTTCAATATTCTTTCATGAATTGTTCAAATGACCAATACAATGCTTGCTAACCTTCAATAAATTTACAACCTCTACTTCTTAGATGTGAAGTCATTACTCCCCATGGGATAAGCAAATGAAACATATATAATTTCAGATTTATGGCATTCAACTCATTCAACCATTTACTCATAGGATATAAGTGAAGCACACGAGTAAATGACAAACTACTCCAAGAAAAATATAAGTGAAGATCAATGAGTAGCTAAATAATTATATAACTATTTGAAGACTCTCTCTCATTTAGGAATTCAGATCTTGGTATTTTATTCAAACAGCAAGCAAAACGAAATAAAATGACATTGCAAGGATATCACAACTCATGTGAAGAAGCAAAAACTTAGGCTCAACCGATACTAACCGATAGTTGTTGAAGAAGAAAGGTGGGATGCCTACCGGGGCATCCCCAAGCTTAGATGCTTGAGACTTCTTGGAATATTATCTTGGGGTGCCTTGGGCATCCCTAAGCTTGAACTTTTGTGTCTCCTTAATTCCTCTCATATCATGGTTTCCCTTTCTATCAAAAGCTTCATCCACACCAAACTCAACAAGAACTCGTGAGATAGGTTAGTATAAACCAATGCAAAACCTTATCATTTTCTACTGTAACAAATCACAAAAATTATTATTCAACATTGCATACTAAATGTCTCTACATATTTAATACTCCTATCCTCGAATAGAATCATTAAACAAGCAGACATATGCAAATAATGCAAACATAACAGCAATCTGTCAAAACAGTACAGTCTGTAAAGAATGCAAGATTCATCATACTTCCCTAACTCCAAAAATTATGAGAAAAATACTACGCTTTAGAAGATTTCTCAGAGCTAAATATGCAAAAAAATTCAACATTATATCATTCTCTGAATTTTCTAGGGAATTTTTTGCAATAGCGGTAAACTTTCTGTTTTAAACAGCAACATGTATACTAGCAAAATAAGCATGGCAAAGGCTATCCTTGACTTTTTATTGAAACTAAAGATGCAAAACATTATTATAAATAACAGCAAGCAAATACTAACAAAATAAAATGACGCTCCAAGCAAAACACATATCATGTGGCGAATAAAAATATAGCTCCAAGTAAGTTACCGATGAACGAAGACGAAAGAGGGGATGCCATCCGGGGCATCCCCAAGCTTAGGATCTTGGTTGTCCTTGAATATTACCTTGGGGTGCCTTGGGCATCCCCAATCTTAGGCTCTTTCCACTCCTTATTCCATAGTCCATCGAATCTTTACCCAAAACTTGAAAACTCCACAACACAAAACTCAACAGAAAACTCGTAAGCTCCGTTAGTATAAGAAAACAAAACCACCGCTTAGGTACTGTAATGAACTCATTCTAAATTCATATTGGTGTAATATCTAATGTATTCCAACTTCTCTATGGTTCATACCACTTAATACTAGCCATAGATGCATCAAAATAAGCAAACAACACACAAAAAACAGAATTTGTCAAAAACAGAACAGTCTGTAGTAATCTGTATCAAACGTATACTTATGGAACTCCAAAAATTCTACCAAATTAGGAAGTCCTAAGAAATTTGTTTACCAATCCAGAGCAAAAATAATCAGATCAGCAGCACGTTCTTGTGAATTAACAAAACTAATTTACTTGGTGCAAAACTTTCTGATTTTCAGCAGGATCAACGCAACTATCACCGTAGGCTATCCTAAAGGTCTTACTTGGCACTTTATTGAAACAAAAGCTATAAAACATGATTATTACAGTAGCATAATCATGTGGACACACAAAAAAAGTAAGGATAAGTATTGGGTTGTCTCCCAACAAGCGCTTTTCTTTAATGCCTTTCTAGCTAGGCATGATGATGGCAATGATGCTCACATAAAAGATAAGATTTGAAACATAACGGGAGCATCATAAAGCATGTGACTAGCACATTTAAGTCCAACCCACTTGCTATGCATAGGGATTTTGTGAGAAAACAATTTATGGGAAAAATAATTAACTAGCATAGGAAGGTAAAACAAGCATAGCTTTAAAAATTTCAACACACAGGGAGGAAACTTGATATTGTTGCAATTCCAACAAGCATATATTCCTCCCTCATAATAATTTTCAGTAGCATCATGAATGAATTCAACAATATAACCAGCACCTAAAGCATTCTTTTCATGATCTACAAGCATAGAAAATTTACTACTCTCCACATAAGCAAAATTATTCTTATTCGGAATAGTGGGAGTATCATAAAAGACATGCATACTATAAATTGTTTCCACATTAAAAGAGTAATGTTCAGAAAAAGGGTAATCATAATCATGACAAGTTTTATAAATATAATCATCACTACTTTTTATAGCATAAGTTTCATCATAAATAGCAACTTCGTTCTCATCATAATCGATTGAAACCTCTCCCAAGATAGTGGAATCACTAAATAAAGTTGACACTCTTCCAAATCCACTTTCGTATTCATCACAATAAAATTCAACATCCTCCAAAATAGTGGGATCACTACTTCCTAAAGTTGACACTCTTCCAAACCCACTTTCATCAATATAATCATCATAGGTAAGAGGCATGCTATCATCATAACAACTTTGCATATCAGAACTTGGGAGGCTAAAAATATCATCTTCATTTAGCATAGCATCCCCAAGCTTGGGACAAACATTAATTTCAGCAAATATATTCTCAAATATTTCATCCTCATTGAACATAGCTTCCCCAAGCTTGGGCATTTTCATATCATAGCATTATCACTCTCATCATTAATAGTATGGATAGCACCAATAGTATAGCAATTATCATCATCACAATGAGTAATAGGAGCCACTTCATTTGGAAGGGATACCTTTTTACCATTGTTGCACCTCCTTTTCTTTTTCTTCTTCACATTATGCGTGGGTTCAACCTTCTTCTTTGAGCTCCTTATTGATGAGATTGGTTGAATAGAAAGCTCCTCCTCGTTACCTGATTCATCATAAGAAATAATAGGAGGATATTGGGAAGTCTCTTCCCTATCATTAGTATTCTCTTCATCTTATATTTGCTTCCTTTTCTTTATGTAATTGGCAATATAAGGATTTTCAATGCAATTCACCGCACAATACAAATAAATCTTCTCTAGATCAAAATCAAGAAATCTATCAAGATTAAATTTTGGAATACCCTCAATTATACGTTTCATTTCTTCGTTGTTGGGGAAGCTGATCCACGAACACCTATGGGACCGGCGGACCGAGCCCCTTTCGGTTCGGCAGGGGGCAGAGATCGCACGAAGAGCGGATCGAGGCGAAGCACACGAGCAGTTTACCCAGCTTCGGAGCTCTCCGGCGAGATAATACTCCTACTGCTGCTTGTCTGATTCTATTAGGTTCTTGCTCGAGAGAGCTAAGTGTGTTTCTGGCTTCCGGATGAACCGAACCTTCCCCCCCCCCTCTACATTGCACGTCGGCCTCCTTTTATACGCTAAAGGGGTCACCGACAGGTGGCAACGCAGACGAGGGTAAAAACGTAAAAGGAGTTGCGGTTGGTACAGCTATCTGTACAGTGCATCCTACCTAACCCTGACGGCAGGGGACAAAGGCATTAAATGCCCGTCTGTGTCGCCCGAATAGTGCAGAAAAGGACCGTTAGGGACACCACCGCTCGCCACGATGGCGATCTTGTCAGGGTCGCATGCCACCGCACACCGCTGGCTGCACAGCCTCTCGCCACGCGCGCCTGGGAAGGCCCCTGGGCGACACGTTGGTGGATGTGCTGGAGCGTAGGTACAGGGTGGTTACTTGCCGCGGCAAGCGCCTTGCCGCGGTCGCTGTCTTGTCGCTCCCGGAAGCTTGTCGCTCGCCAGGCCTTGCCGGGATGCGTGGCGCGTCGCGGCAAGTTCCTTGAGATGCCTTGGTTGGCCTTCCCGGCAAGCTCCTCTTGCCGGGGCCTTGTCTCCTTGGCTTGAATACTTTGTTCTTGAATGGCTCGAAAGGAGCCACGGAGGATCTTGGCGGTCGCCCGGCAAGCCTTGCCGCGGGGTGCTGCAACTGTCCGTGCACAAGTTCGGGATACTAGGGTACCCCTACTCTAGTACACCGACAGGAGCCCCCGGGCCTGGGCCATACACGGTGCCGAGCGCTGTTGGGCCAGGCCCAAAACAGGGCACGGGCACGTGCGGCCTGGGTTACGCCGAATCTTACTCCGTATCCACCGCGCCCTCCCCAACGGCACGCGTCGAATGCGGCATCGTGGGAGAGATCGTGGGTGGTTTCTTTATTCGGAAGGGCGAAACGTCCGCCCCCTCCCCCTTTATAAGCAGGGGAAACAGGGGTAGTTCGTCCTCCTTGCTGGTTACTGCTCCAATCTTGGGAAATCTCCGCTGCTCCCCCCTTCTTCCCAAAGCTGAAAGAGAGAAGCACTCCGCCCCCCATCGCCACCAGCGCCACCGACGCCGCCGATCTTCCCCGCCACCTCCGCCATGGCTCCGAAAGCCGACAAGGGGAAGGGCGTGAAGTCAGCCGAGGCGCAGCGGCTCGCGGCGCTGCGAAAGGAGCGCGCCATCTTCCCCCCTCAGCTCGACGCGAAGGAGCTGAGGGAGTACTACTACCTCTTCTGGTCGACGGAGACGTGAGCGCATCCGCGCACGAGGGTACTCTCCGCCGCCGCTTCGAGGCTGGCTCCGAACGGGTACCCATTCTTCGCGCTGTTCTTCTACTGCGGGCTCTGCCCGCCCTTCTCTGAATTCTTTTGCGACATCATGAACACCTACGGGTTCCGCCTCCTTGATTTCACCCCCAACGCCGTTCTGACCATGGCAGTTTTCGCACATCTGTGCGAAAACTTTGTCGGAGTCCACCCAAATGTCGCCCTCTTCTGCCACTTCTTTATCCCTCGAGTCGAGAGAGGAGAGCCCCTTGCCGGCGGAATCGCCTGGATCTCGGGGGTCGGCAAGAAGGAAGCCTATCTGGAGGGAGAGCTCCGCAGCAAGTGGGAGGAGTGGAGAGCAGATTGGTGCTGGATCGTCGAGGAGAACCCGCAGCCATTCACCGCCCGGCGCCAAACCCCAATAGTACGCGGCAACGATTGGAGCAACGTGGCCCCGGAGGATGACAGGCTGAAGATTGCCGTCACCCGAATCTTGCGCCTTAGGCTTGCCGGGCTCACCGTAGGCGCTGTTGGCGCAGATTTCCTCCGCCGTTGCATCGCCCCCCTACAGGAGAGGGGGAGGCCCGCCTGGGAGTTCCAGAACTCGGCGGATATCATGAGGCTGCGCCCAGGCCTCAACTTCAATTTCACCGTCTTGGAGCTCGATGCGATGCTCCTGGAGTTGTTCAAGCGCGATCCCCAACATCCATTTATGTTGCCGCGGAATGTCATTCCGTTGTGCAACAATTCTTTGCTTGACTGCATCCGTGCAATGATGCCGCTGTGCGACTCGCATGGGATCGTCCCAACTTGGCAAGAGCCCGCAGACGACGTCGTGCAGGAGTTCTTCGATAGCTTGGTCGAAGTGCCGGTCCTCTCCGACGAGCAGAAGAGCCTCACCCGCGACACCACCGATGCAGAGATGCAGCGCATCACCACTAGGCTGGAGGAGGCGGCGGCAGCAGCTGCCGCGGGCGCATTTGGATTCACCTTGGAGGAGGCGGAGGCAGCAGAGGCGGCAAGCCTTGCCGAGCGAGAAGAGCTTGTCGGGGAGGAAGAACTTGTCCGGCCTGAATCAGAGTTGAGCGAGCCCGCCGAGGGCGCGGGCGACCCGTTGCAGATCGGCTCCTCCTCCTCCCCACCTTCAGCCAGCTCGCCGCAAGCGGAGCCCCCAACTCCACCAAGAAGGTGTCTCCGCAGGGCCGGGGACGTGGCGGGGCGGCAGACGAGCCAACAGCCGTCGCAGCGCACGACGCGCTCGACCGCAGCAAGCACTGTTGCCGCGGGAGCTCCTCACGCCGCTGCGGCAACTGGAGCGGGGCCTTCCCGATCTACCGCCACCGCCCCTGCCAAGCGGACAAGGGAGCCTTCTCCTCCGCCTCGCTGCACCGGAGGCGAGCCGGACTTCGATCTCTCCGCGCTCAGCTCCGACGAAGAAGAAGAGGAGTAAGTTTATTTGCTATACTTGTAATTCTTCAATTCTTGATGTGCGTCTTGTATCTGATTTGCTTCACTCCGGATCCGTTTCTTTTCAGGACTCTGGCCCAGAGAGCGGCGAAGAGAGCCAAGGTCCCGGTGATTGTCATCGAGGATGATCCCACCACGGCAACGGGGGACACGCCTGAGACCACCTTGCCGGACCCGGCAATTACTCACCAAAGCAGCCCCCAACGTAAGTGTATAATTTACTT
Source organism: Triticum aestivum (assembly GCF_018294505.1). NCBI lineage: Eukaryota > Viridiplantae > Streptophyta > Magnoliopsida > Poales > Poaceae > Triticum > Triticum aestivum. Next base: position 474,230,592 of record NC_057807.1, on the reverse strand, counting down.
CATGCTGTCAATCGCGCATGGGTGTTCTTCTTTTGCTGATATCTGTCTGTTGGTTTGTGTAGGAGCAGAGCAGCCTCACTAGGAGGGCCCGGAGGCCGCTCCCGAAGCGCCATCTGCTTCGACTACACCGCCGAGGGAGGATTCCCCGGCAAGGGAGCATTCTCCGGCAAGGGAGAATTCTCCGGCAAGGGGCAGTTCTCCGGCAAGGGACAGCGCCAGTGATCCTCCGGAGGTGGAGACCGTGACTGCGGATCCTAGCATAGGTAACCCTTTTGCCTGGAAACTCCCCTTGGATTCTTCTTCTTCTGATTTTCTTCTTGAGCATTTGCTTGACTTTTCTCCCCTCTTTGGTCGTCAGATCCAACTGCCGTGGATCCAATGGAGATCGAGGCCACCGGCGAGGAGGACGCGCGCGGCAACAACGACAACGTCGCTGCCACCGAAGAAGAGGCCGGCGCTGATGATCCTGCCGGCGAAGAGGCCGCCAAGGCTGCCGCCGCAGAAGCTGGCAAGGAATCCGGCGGTCGTACTGACGGCCCCGAGGCCGCAGGAGCGCCGGGCGCTGCACCGACCGCCGATCCCTCCGCCGCTGCTGCAGCGCCAGGCTCCGAAGAGCCCTAGCCCGGCGCCTACTTGAAGGCCGGCGATGGCGTCTTCATCAAGCTCCCCTGGGCGTCGAGCTCCAGGGCGCCGGTCGAAGGGGAGACTTTTGACGAAGAGGTGCTCGCCTCCGTTGGGCTGGCGCTGGTCGACGCGCCAAGCAGCAGCGGCGACGAGCCTGAGGAGCGGCTGCTGCGGAAGCTGCTGTCTCTTTACCGCGCCTGCCAAACCAAGTGGCGACTCGAGAGGCACTTGTCGCGAAGGCGGGAGTGGACATTGAGAAGCGCGCAGAGGAGCTCCGGGGTCTTAGGCAGGAGGCTCTCCGGTCTCTAGCGGAGGAGCGGGGGCAACTTCTCGAGGAGCGGAAAGCCTTCCTCCTCGAGAAGGCTAAAGTTGAAGAGAAGCAACGGCTTGTCGCCGAGAATCTATTCGCGCAAGAAGGAGAGTTGGCGCAGCGCAAAGTGAACCTTGACAGCCACGAGGAGGAGCTTGTCGCGCGGGAGCAAGCCATTGGCGGGGCTCTCAAGGAGGCAAAGTATGCTGCCGCAGCTGCCGAGGCCGCCAAGAAGGAGCTGGAGACAAAGGTGGCGCAGCTGGAAGCAGATCTCAGGGCGAGCGGCGAGGAGCTTGCCGTGCTCAAGCGTGAGCGTGAGAAGGATGCTGCCGCTCATGGTGAGCTGCAGGGTCTTCTCGCTGAGAGGAGCAAGGAGCTCAGCGCCGCCAAGGATTCCAATGCAGATCTCGAGTTGAAGCTGGCCACTTTGACTCAGACGCTGGACGGCGCCAGGGAGCGGGAGGTGGCCTTGTCGGAGAAGATCAAGGCCGATGAGGCGCTGCTGACGAATGCTGCTGCCGCCCACGACGCTTTCAGGGAGACAGTGGAGCATTGGACTGAGGGTCTTGTGGATCTTGCCGCCGTCATCGACGGGGAGCTGGTGCAGCTGGGGATGGAGGATTTTGGGTATCCCTCCGACAAGCATCTCCAACCTAGCGCCAAGCTCAGCCTGTTCTTCAAAGGAGTGGCGACGGCTCTCTAGCGACTCCGGGAAAAGATCTCAAAGTAGCTGGCCGACGAGTCGCGCAGGATCTGCGCGGGGGCTCTCCAGAAGGTGTTGATGAAGGTGGCCTTCCGCAACCCAGGCCTCAACTTCACCAACGTCCTCAAATCCTTGCCGCCAGATGCTGACGTGGAAGCGCTCAAGGCCCTTGTCGCACCCATTGTGGACAAGGTGAGCGGGATCAAGAGGGTTGAGGGCGATCGCGTAGACTAGGCCGCCTGTTTTCTCTTTCTCTTTGTCGCTGCTGGTCATGTCACGAGAACATCTATTAGAGCTGCGACAAGCTATCTTGTAATATAACTGTATTTTGGGTAAAGATTTGCTATGTTATTTCCTTTACTTGATTCCTTCCTTTGTATGTTTTTGCCCTACGCTTTTAGGGAACTTGCCGGTGCAGGCACCTTAGCCGCGAGCGCTGAGTGCGGAACATCAGCAGCCTGCTGGCGGTGCCGCTTCCGACAAGAAACCTTGTCGCGACTAGTCGCAGCTCACTTAAATTGTTGAGCGGACTCAAAACAAAGTAAGGGCGCAACTAGCTACGAGTTGGTTCCTCCGCGCACAGGTTTTCCATACAAAGTACGATCATTCGAGGAGAATAACTTCAAAATTTAAAAACTGATTGCTCAAACTTTGGCAACTTAGTTTTTCTGTCGTTTGCTTCCCGGCAAGGCAAAATTTCCCCGAGCGACGCTTGGTCCATACCATTATCTTCTCCTTTCCCCCCGGCAAACTTGTGTGCGAGGGAACCTTCCTTTTTGAGAAAAGGAAAGAAGAGAAAATAAAGATATGGAGCCTCATGGCTCGTTATTGCTTACCGGGGGTAGGTGCTGCACAAAGTGTCAGATAATACATGCAAGAAATAGTAGAAAGCATGAAATTGACAAGACGTGCGGAGCACATGAGTTTTACTTATGCACGGGGTCTGCGCCCGGCTTTGTACAAAGGATTACACGCAACATCGGCAAAACTTGTACAAAAGGTGGTTGCCGGAACAGGTTCCGGCAACCGCGCCCTACGGGTAAAACTTACGAAGATGCTCAATGTTCCAGGAGTTGCTCACCGGAATGCCATCTTCGGTCTCAAGGCGGACAGCGCCAGGCCTAGTGACTCGTTTCACCCGGTAAGGGCCTTCCCACTTCGGCGTCAACTTGTTGGAATTCTTGGCGGACTGAACGCGCCGAAGAACAAGGTCGCCTTCCTCGAAACTTTTGGCATTAACTTTGCGGCTATGGTAGCGGCGCAAAGCTTACTGGTATCGAGCAGCTCGTACAGCAGCCTGAAGACGGTCCTCCTCAAGGAGCAGCGCGTCATCTTGTCGCAGCTGCTCTTGCTCAAGCTCATCATAAGCGAGCACTCGAGGTGACCCGTATACGAGTTCTGTGGGGAGAACTGCCTCTGCTCCATAGAATAGAGCGAAAGGTGTCTGGCCAGTGGCTCGATTTGGCGTCGTTTTGATCGACCAAAGAACCACCGGCAGCTCCTCAATCCAGTTCTTTCCGCACTTGTGCAACCTGTCGAAAGTACTGGTCTTGAGCCCGCGCAGCACTTCAGCATTCGCCCTCTCCGCTTGACCATTGCTTCTTGGATGAGCAACAGAAGCGAAGCAGACCTTGGCGCCAAGATCTTGGACGTACTGCATGAAGGTGCGGCTCGTGAATTGCGTGCTGTTGTCGGTGATGATCCTGTTAGGGATCCCGAAACGACAAACAATCGACCTGAAGAACTTGACTGCTGACTGTGTTGTCACCTTCCTCACTGCTTCCACTTCCGGCCACTTTGTGAACTTGTCGATTGCAACGTACAAGTACTCAAAGCCCCTGACAGCTCGGGGAAAGGGGCCGAGGATGTCGAGCCCCCAGACCAAAAATGGCCAGGATAAAGGGATCGTCTGGAGAGCTTGAGCTGGCTGGTGTATCTGCTTGGAATGGAACTGGCATGCTTCACACTTGGTTACTTGTGCAGTTGCATCCTGGAGGGCTGTCGGCCAAAAGAAACCTTGCCGGAACGCTTTGCCGGCAAGTCCTCTTGAGCCAATGTGGTGACCACATATGCCTCCAGGTATCTCTGCCAACAGCTTTTGTCCTTCTTCCCGTTGAATACACTTCAATTTCACACCGTTGAGTCTTCTTCTGTACAGTGTGTTGTCAACAAACTGGTACATACTTGACTGTCGGGATACTCTTTCCGCTTCTTCTTGCTCTTCGGGAAGTTCTCATGTCTGAAGGAAATGGACAATCTGCTGTGCCCATGTTGGAGCTTGCGGCTCGACAACAAGGACTAAAGGCACATCTGCTGCTGCAGGAACATCCGCTTCTACGGCGAGAACCTGCGGCTCAGCCGGAGCTTGATGTTCCCCAGCAAGCTTGCCGGAGCAAAACTTGTCGGGAGCGTCTGCTTCAACGGAACAAACCCTAGGGCTTGTCGGAGCAGACTGCTCCTCAGCATCCTTGGTGTTGATCTTGGGGACCTTCTTGGCGGATGCTTCGGGGAGCTCTGTCGAAAAGTAGTCACCAAAAATCAACTTCCTCTTCTTGTTCTGTCCAGTTGATGGTGTTACGGACGGTTGAGTCAGCTTGAGCACAAAGATCCCTGGTTCCACAGGTAACTTTAGTGCGGCGCACTTCGACATGCCATCGGCAATGTCGTTCTGAGCTCTTGGAACATGTTCCATTTGCAGTCCGTCAAAGTACTCTTCTAGCTTCCTCACTTCATCAACGTAAGCTTCCATCAACGGACTCTGATAATTCTTGTTCACTTGGCGGACGATGAGCTGCGAGTCACCCCTGACAATGAGCTTCTTGATCCCAAGCTGCAGCGATCCTGAGACCGGCAAGCAAACCTTCATACTTTACAGTATTGTTTGTTGCCTGCTCCTTGGGAAAATGCATTTGGACTATGTACTTGAGGTGCTCTCCGGTGGGTGCGACAAGCAGCACGCCGGCACCGGCGCCTTGCAGCGAGAAGGCACCATCAAAGTACATCAGCCACTCTTTGCTTGCTTCCTTGACGGGGATGCTCGTTTCTGGAATTTCTTCATCTGGTGTTGGCGTCCACTCTGCTATGAACTCTACCAGGGCTCTGCTTTGGATAGTTGAAGTGCTTTCAAACTTGAGGCCAAAGCTTGACAGTTCCAGTGCCCACTCGACAATCCTGCCTGTTGCTTCCGGATTCTGCAGTATCCTCTTCAGTGGAAAGCGAGTGACGACTGTGATCTCGTGTGCTTGGAAGTAATGGCGCAGCTTTCTCGAGGCCATGAGGAGGCCGAAAAGCAATTTCTGCACACCAGAGTACCTTGACCTAGCCCCCCTGCAGAAGGGAACTGACAAAGTAAACTGGGGGCTGCACCATTCTCTTCTGCATCTCTTCCCGCGTCTGCGCAGATCCATCTTTGTCGGGACTAGAGCTTGCCGGCGAAGTCCCTTGCTTGTCGCTGGATGTACTTGCCGTGGTTGCTGGCTCATCATCCGCCTCCCTCTCTGCTACTAACGCAACACTAACCACTTGATTGGTTGCCGCTATATACAGCAGCAACTTCTCTTGTGGCTTAGGTGCGACAAGCGTTGGAGTGGAGGACAGGTATCTCTTCAAGTCCTGCAGCGCAGCCTCCGCTTCCGGAGTCCATTTTATTGGACCTGTCTTTTTCAATATTTTGAAAAATAGCAGGGCGCGCTCAGTAGACCTAGAAATAAACCTGCTGAGAGCAGCCACGCAACCGGCAAGTCTTCGTACATCCTTGACGCGCTTTGGTGCTTCAATCTGCTCAATGGCCTTGATCTTGTCGGGATTGGCTTCGATTCCCCGTTGAGACACGAAGAACCCGAGAAGCTTGCCAGAGGGGACTCCAAACACACACTTCTCGGGATTAAGCTTAAGGTTGATCTTGCGCAGATTTGCAAAGGTTTCGTCTAAATCTTGAATCAGGGTTGTTTTGTCCTTGCTCTTGACCACTATGTCATCCATGTAGGCTTCCACATTTCTGTGCATTTGCGGCTCAAAAGCGTGACGGACAACCCTTGCAAATGTTGAACCAGCATTCTTCAAACCAAAAGGCATCCGTACAAAACAGTATGTGCCACATGGGGTGATGAATGCGGTCTTCTCCTCATCCTCTTCTGCCATGAAGATCTGATGGTATCCTGAATATGCGTCAAGAAATGAAAGCAAGTCACATCCGGCCGTGGAGTCAACAATCTGGTCAATGCGTGGCAAGGGAAATGGGTCTTTGGGACAAGCTTTATTGACATCGGTAAAGTCGATACAAAGCCTCCATTTCCCGTTTGCCTTGCGCACGACTACAGGATTGGCCAACCATGTAGGATGGAGCACTCCTCTGACAAGGCCTGCTGCTTCCAACTTCTTGATATCTTCAGCGATAAATTCTTGGCACTCCACTGCCTGTTTCCTGACCTTCTGCTTGACGGGCCGCGCGAGAGGACAGACAGCAAGATGGTGCTCAATTACTTTCCTGGGAACACCGGGGATGTCAGACGGTTGCCATGCAAACACGTCGACGTTCGCCCGCAGGAAAGCAACGAGCGCGCTTTCCTATTTAGGGTCGAGAGTGGCACTGATGGTGAAGGTACCACCAGTGCCGTCCTCCTTGGCGGACACCTTCTTGGTCTCTGGTGGAGCCACCATTGTCTTCTTACTCTTGCCGGTGGAGCTCGATGGTGCGTCCTCGACGGTAGCGCAGCACTCCGAAGAGGTGCGCTTGCCGGAGTGGGCATCAGAGCTCTTGCCGGACTTGGTCTTCTTCTTTCCCCCGAGAGCTTCAACGGCAAGTAATCTGCGATCTGTTGCGGCTACTGCTTCCCGGTAAATCTTGTCGGCGCAGATAAGAGTATCCTTCTTGTCGCCAGGGACAGAGATGACACTTATCGGGCCTGGCATCTTCAACACGTTGTATGCATAGTGAGAGGCTGCCATGAACTTGGCGAGTGCTGGACGGCCAAGTATTCCATTGTAAGGCAATGTAAAATCAGCAACGTCAAAAGTGACCCTCTCAGTCCTGAAGTTCAACGAGCTGCCAAATGTTACCGGCAACGTGATCGTTCCCTTCGGCTTGCTTCTTCCTGGATTGATTCCTTGGAATGTGCCGGTCTCTTCGAGCTCGCTGTCAGGGATCTAGAGTTTCTGGAGTACCGCGGAGGAGATCAAGTTCAGGCTGGCCCCGCCGTCAACTAGCATCTTAGTGACCTTGAGGTTGCGGATAGTTGGTGAAACCAACATCGGCAAGCACCCGACCGCAGTTACGCGATCAGGGTGGTCCTCAATATCAAAGATGATAGGCGTGCTGGACCATTTCAGAGGCCTGCGTGACTCGACGGGTGGTTCTGCCGCATTGACTTCCCGCACCCACTGCTTGAGCTGGCGGTGTGAAGTATGCAGAGAAGCACCACTGTCAACGCACAGGACCTTTGTGGCTTTTTGAAACTCCTGCTCATCGGTCTTGTCATCATCCATATCTTCATCGTCGTCGTCATCTTCATCCTTGTCGCGGCCGCGAGGAGGTCTGTCTCCTTGCCGCTGCTTGGCCTTGCCGCGGCGTCCTCCTCGACCGGGGCGTTTCTTGCTGGTTCCTCCAGCACCTTCCTGGCCCTTCTCCTTGTTGCGCCACTCGTATTCAGCCTTCTGCTGCTCGACAAGCTGCTCGACCTTCTTGCAGCTCTGGAGGTCATGGCCCTTGGTGCGGTGGATCTTGCAGTACTGCCTGTTGGTGCCGTCCTGCTTGTCGGCGACCGCCACAGCCTGATGGGTGGTGCCTGCGGCAACCTGCTTGCTGGAGCTACCAGCTTTGGCTTCCTTGCCGGACTGCTCAACGACTAGCACCTCTTTGCCTTTCTTCTTCCTGTTGCTCCGCCGTCGGTTTTTCTTTGCCGGGGCAGCATCCTCACTATCAGATCCCCCTGCTCCTGTATTCTCTCCGGGGAGTTTCCTCCCTTCCTCAGCACGTGCACACTTGTCGGCCAGGGCATATAGCTCACTGACGTCTCTGATCTTGCACATCGCCATCTCCTCCCGCATCCTACGGTTTCGCACGTTCTGGTGGAACGCGCTGATTACCGCGGCAGGATGGACATCTGGGATGTTGTGCTGTACGCGGCTGAATCTCTGAATGTACTTGCGCAGGGGCTCTCCTTCCTTCTGGGTGAGTAGATGAAGGTCGCTTTCTTGGCCATGAGGCTTGTGGCCGCCTGTAAAGGCGCCGACAAACTAATGGCACAGGTTAGCCCAGTAGGATATGGAGTTGTCCGGCAAGTGCATGAGCCAGGATCTGACATTGGGCTTGAGCACCAGCGGGAAGTAGTTGGCAAGGATTTTGTTGTCTCGTCCCCCGGCAGCTTGCACCGTGATGGTGTAGATGCTGAGGAACTCCGACGGATGCGTCTTGCCGTCGTACTTCTCTGGCACATCTGGTCTGAAATTCTTCGTGTTGGGCCACTGGACTTGCCGCAGCTCACGAGTGAACGCAGGGCAACCTACCGCATACGGCAAGTCGCCTGGTTCCCCTGGCGCATGCATGTCGACAGAGGGCCCAGCGCGCTTGTCGGATTGACGTCGCGCTGCTCTTCGGCGCTCGATGCGAGTACGAGCGTCTTCTTGCTGTCGTTCGTGAAGAACTTGGCGTTGATCGCGACGAGCTCGTGGATCCGACGATGTAGTGGAGTCGCTGTCGAGGTGGATCCGGCGAGTCGGCGATCTTGGCCTTCGGGGTGGAGAGTGCATGGTGGTTGCACCTCCACCAGCTTCGTCACCACCGGCTTGTGCCTGGCGGTCCTGCCGCGGCAGCGATGTACTCGGCTGCCGTGGAGTGTCGCCGTTGGCAAAGCCGATGAGACTCTGAATAGTGGCCCTCCATTGGTCGATCTTGTCTTATGCTGGAGGGTAATCCAAGAGCAGTTGAGCTCGCGCCAAAGCTTCCGCTGGAGTGGTGGGTGGCAGTGGCGAACGGTGCGAGGAGCGGGATATGCTCGGACTTCTAACTATGTTAGAAGGAGCAGTATCCCGTCCGAGCGACCGTGTCTCGCTCGTGCCAGCATGCAGGTGTGCATGCTGGTCCTGAGCACCCCGAGATCCACCAGCTTGATCTTGGCCTAACATACGTATGGCACTGCGAGTACCATGACGTTGTCGGTCCTGCGCCTCCTGAGATGGGCGCGGCACATGTACGGACGCCGAGGTTTGCGCAGCCTTGTCCTTGGGCCTGGCAGCATCATGAGCTTCCTCGTCAAAGTCCGTTCTTCCGCCGGCGTCTTCCCCACCACCCGTTTGCTCCGGTGGCGGTGGGATCGACGTGGACGGAGCAGTTGCCGCCGAAGTTTTCTTCTTCGGTGGCGTGTCGATGAAGAAGATGAAGATCTAGCTCGTGTGAACGCCGGATCGGATTCTCACAATCTCGACGCCCCCTACCTGGCGTGCCAAAGATGTCGGGGAAGCTGATCCACGAACACCTATGGGACCGGCGGACCGAGCCCCTTTCGGTTCGGTGGGGGCGGAGATCGCACGAAGAGCGGATCGAGGCGAAGCACACGAGCAGTTTACCCAGCTTCGGAGCTCTCCGGAGAGATAATACTCCTACTGCTGCTTGTCTGATTCTATTAGGTTCTTGCTCGAGAGAGCTAAGTGTGTTTCTGGCTTCCGGATGAACCGAACCTTCCCCCCTCTACGTTGCACGTGGGCCTCCTTTTATACGCTAAAGGGGTCACCAACAGGTGGCAACGCAGACGAGGGTAAAAACGTAAAAGGAGTTGCGGTTGGTACAGCTATCTGTACAGTGCATCCTACCTAACCCTGATGGCAGGGGACAAAGGCATTAAATGCCCGTCTGTGTCGCCCAAATAGTGCAGAAAAGGACCGTTAGGGACACCACCGCTCGCCACGATGGCGATCTTGTCAGCGTCGCATGCCACCGCACACCGCTGGCTGCACAGCCTCTCGCCACACGCGCCTGGGAAGGCCCCTGGGCGACACGTTGGTGGATGTGCTGGAGCGTAGGTGCAGGGTGGTTACTTGCCGCGGCAAGCGCCTTGCCGCGGTTGCTGTCTTGTCACTCCCGGAAGCTTGTCGCTCGCCAGGCCTTGCCGGGACACGTGGCGCGTCGCGGCAAGTTCCTTGAGATGCCTTGGTTGGCCTTCCCGGCAAGCTCCTCTCGCCGGGGCCTTGTCTCCTTGGCTTGAATACTTTGTTCTTGAATGGCTCGAAAGGAGCCACGGAGGATCTTGGCGGTCGCCCGGCAAGCCTTGCCGCGGGGTGCTGCAACTGCCCGTGCACAAGTTCGGGATACTAGGGTACCCCTACTCTAGTACACCGACATTCGTACCCCAAAAGAAAACTAAGTTCTTTATGATGCTCAAGGGTAATCAAGTTATCACAATTTTTGGACACGATTCAGTCATGAAACAATTTGCATTGGAGATTTAAATGACCACATTCATTGCAAAGTTCACAAGGAGCGCGAAAAATATTGAATTTTTCAGCACAAACATCAAGAGTTTCTTGCAACCCTTTAGTTTCTAAATACTTATGTCTCTTGCAATATCTATTTTCCCCATTTGGTGTGTACTTGCAAACCCAATCTACTCCACAAAAATCGACATGCTTATAAGAGATATTTTCATCATAACTAGTGCAATCATCATTGGTACTATGGATATTCAAAGAGTTCATACTAACAACATTGCAATCATGCTCATCATTCAAAGATTTAGTACCAAGCATTTTAATGCATTCTTCTTCTAGCACTTGAGCACAATTGTCCTTTCCATCATACTCACGAAAGATATTAAAAAGATGAAGCGTATGAGACAAACTCAAATCCATTTTTTTTTGTAATTTTCTTTTATAAACTAAACTAGTGATAAAACAAGAAACAAAAAGATTCGATTGCAAGATCTAAAGATATACCTTCAAGCACTCACCTCCCCGGCAACGGCGCCAAAAAAGAGCTTGATGTCTACTATACAACCTTCTTCTTGTAGATTTTGTTGGGCCTCCAAGTGCAGAGGTTTGTAGGACAGTAGCAAATTTCCCTCAAGTGGATGACCTAAGGTTTATCAATCCGTAGGAGGCATAGGATGAAGATGGTCTCTCTCAAACAACCCTGTAACCAAATAACAAAGAGTCTCTTGTGTCCCCAACACACCCAATACAATGGTAAATTGTATAGGTGCACTAGTTCGGCGATGATATGGTGATACAAGTGCAATATGGATGGTAGATATAGGTATTTGTAATCTGAAATTATAAAAACAGCAAGGTAACTAATGATAAAAGTGAGCGTAAACGGTATTGCAATGGTAGGAAACAAGGCCTAGGGTTCATACTTTCACTAGTGCAAGTTCTCTCAACAATAATAACACAATTGGATCATACAACTATCCCTCAACATGCAACAAAGAGTCACTCCAAAGCCACTAATAGCGGAGAACAAATGAAGAGATTATGGTAGGGTACGAAAACACCTCAAAGTTATACTTTCGGATCAATCTATTCAAGAGTTCGTACTAGAATAACACATTAAGACACAAATCAACCAAAACCCTAATGTCACCTAGATACTCCATTGTCACCTCAAGTATCCGTGGGCATGATTATACGATATGCATCACACAATCTCAGATTCATCTATCCAACCAACACAAAGTACTTCAAAGAGTGCCCCAAAGTTTCTACCGGAGAGTCAAGACGAAAACGTGTGCCAACCCCTATGCATAGGTTCATGGGCGGAACCCGCAAGTTGATCACCAAAACATACATCAAGTGGATCACGTGATATCCCATTGTCACCACAGATAAGCACGGCAAGACATACATCAAGTGTTCTCAAATCCTTAAAGACTCAATCCGATAAGATAACTTCAAGAGGAAAACTCAATTCATCACAAGAGAGTAGAGGGGGAGTGATACGTCTCCGACGTATCTATAATTTTTGATTGCTCCATGCTACTTTATCTACTGTTTTAGGCAATATTGGGCTTTATTATCCACTTTTATATTATTTTTGGGACTAACCTATTAACCGGACGCCCAGCCCAGATTTGCTGTTTTATGCCTATTTTAGTGTTTCGAGGAAAAGGAATATCAGACGGAGTCAAAACGGAACGAAATCAACTGGAGAAGTTAATTTTGGAAGGAAACCAACCTGATGGGCTTGGAGTGCACACTAGGGGATTCCCGGGCTGTCCACAAGGGTGGAGGGTGCGCCCCCTGGGCACGCCCCCTATCTCGTGAACAGCCCGGAGGTCCACTGACATACCCCCTGCACCCATATATACCTACGTACCCTAAAACTTCCAGAACAGAAGATAGATTGGGAGTTCCGCCACCGCAAGCCTCTGTAGCCACCAAAAACCAATTGGACCCTGTTCCGGCACCCTGCCGGAGGGGGATCCCATCATCGGAGGCCATCTTCATCATCCCGGCGCTATCCATGACGAGGAGGGAGTAGTTCACCCTCGGGGCTGAGGGTATGTACCAGTAGCTATGTGTTTGATCTCTCTCTCTCTCTCTCTCTCGTGTTCCTCTATGCACGATCTTGATGTATCCTGAGCTTTGCTATTGTAGTTTGGATCTTATGATGTTTCTCCCCTCTACTCTCTTGTGATGAAGTGAGTTTCCCCTTTGAAGTTATCTATTGGATTGAGTCTTTTATGAGAACACTTGATTTATGTCTTGCGATCCACTTGATGTATGTTTTGGTGATCAACTTGCGGGTTTCGTGACATTGGGAACCTATGCATAGGGGTTGGCACACGTTCTTGACTCTCCGGTAGTAGCTTTGTGGCACTCTTTGAAGTACTTTTATGTTGGTTGGATGAATCTGAGATTGTGTGATGCCAATCGTATATCATGCCCATGGATACTTGAGGTGACAATGGAGTATCTAGGTGACATTAGGCTTTTGGTTGATTTGTGTCTTAAGGTGTTATTCTAGTACGAACTCTTTATAGCGAAAAGAATAGCTTTATGTTATTTTACTACAAGCTCTTGAATAGATAGAACAGAAAGGATAACTTTGAGGTGGTTTCGTACCCTACCATAATCTCTACGTTTGTTCTCCTCTATTAGTGGCTTTGGAGTGACTCTTTGTTGCATGTTGAGGGCTTGTCATATGTTCTATCTATGTTATTATTGTTGAGAGAACTTACACTAGTGAAAGTATGAAACCCTAGGCCTTGTTTCCTACCATTGCGATACCGTTTACGCTCACTTTTACCGCTCCCTACCTTGCTGTTTTTATTATTTCAGATTTCAAAAACCTATATCTACTATCTATTTTGCACTTGTATCTTCATCTCTTCGCCGAACTAGTGCACCTATACAATTTACCATTGTATTGGGTGTGTTGGGGACACAAGAGACTCTTTGTTATTTGGTTGCAGGGTTGTTTGAGAGAGACCATATTCATCCTACGCCTCCTACGGATTGATAAACCTTAGGTCATCCACTTGAGGGAAATTTGCTACTGTCCTACAAACCTGTGCACTTGCAGGCCCAACAACGTCTACAAGAAGAAGGTTGTGTAGTAGACATCAAGCTCTTTTCTGGCGCCGTTGCCGGGGAGGTGAGTGCTTGAAGGTATATCTTTAGGTCTTGCAATCGAATCTTTTTGTTTCTTGTTTTAGCACTAGTCTAGTTTATAAAAGAAAATTACCAAAAAAAATGGAGTTGAGTTTGTCTCATACGCTTCACCTTTTTAATATCTTTCATGAGTATGATGGAAAGGATAATTGTGCTCAAGTACTAGAAGAAGAAATCTATAGAATGTTTTTAGATGATGAGCATGATTGCAATGTTGTTAGTATGAATTCCTTGAATATCCATGATGCTAATGATATGCAAAGCCACAAGCTTGGGGAAGCTATGTTTGATGAATATGATATTTTTGTCCCCCAAGCTTTGATGAGCAAATTTACTATGATGATAGCATGCCTCCTACCTATGATGATTATATTGATGAAAGTGGGTTCGGAAGAGTGTCAACTCTAGGAATTAGTGATCCCACTATTTTGGAGGATGTTGGATTTTATTGTGATGAATATGAAAGTGGATTTGGAAGAGTGTCAACTTTATTTAGTGATTCCACTATCTTGGGAGAGGTTTCAATCGATTATGATGAGAACGAAGTTGCTACTTATGATGATTATTGTGATGAAACTTATGCTATAAAAATTAGTGATGATTATATTTACAAATCTTGTCATGATTATGATTACCCTTTTTCTGAACATTACTCTTTTAATGTGGAAACAATTTTTAGTGTTCAAGTCTCTTATGATACTCCTACTATTCCGAATGAAAAGAATTTTGCTTATGTGGAGAGTATTAAAAATTCTATGCTTGTAGATCATGAAAAGAATGCTTTAGGCGCTGGTTATATTGTTGAATTCATTCATGATGCTACTGAAAATTATTATGAGAACATATGCTTGTAGGAATTGCAATAATGTCAAGTCTCCTCTCTATGTGCTTAAAGTTTTGAAGTTATGCTTGTTTACCTTCATATGCAAGTTGATTATTGTTCCCATAAGTTGTTTGCTCACAAATTCCCTATGCATAGGAAGTGGGTTAGACTTAAATGTGCTAGTCATATGCTTCATGATGCTCCCGTTATGTTTTAATTCTTATCTTTTATGTGAGCATCATTGTCATCATCATGCCTAACTAGAAAGGCATTAAAGAAAAGCGCTTGTTGGGAGACAACCAAATATTTATCCTTACTGTTTTTGTGTGTCCACATGATTATGATACTGTAGTAATCATGTTTTATAGCTTTTGTTTCAATAAAAGTGCCAAGTAGAACCTTTGGGAAGACTTGGGTGAAGTTTATGTGATCTTGCTGTGAAAAACAGAAAGTTTAGCGCTCACGAGATTAACTTCCATTTTTTACTGGAGAGTGATTTTATGTTGATTCTTTTTGCAGATGATTAATAGACAAATTTCTCAGGTCCAGAAATTTATTTAATAATTTTTAGGGTTCCATAAGTATACGTTTTATACAGATTACTACAGACTATTCTGTTTTTGACAGATTCTGTTTTCTATGTGTTGTTTGCTTATTTTGATGAATCTATGGCTAGTATTAAGTGGTATGAACCATAGATAAGTTGGAGTACAGTAGATATTACACCAATATGAATTTAGAATGAGTTCATTACAGTACCTAAGTGGTGGTTTTATTTTCTTATACTAACGGAGCTTACGAGTTTTGTTTTGAGTTTTGTGTGGTTGAAGTTTTCAAGTTTTGGGTAAAGATTCGATGGACTATGGATAAGGAGTGGCAAGAGCCTAAGATTGGGGATGCCCAAGGCACCACAAGGTAATATTCAAGGACAACCAAGCAACTAAGCTTGGGTATGCCCCGGAAGGCATCCCCTCTTTCGTCTTCGTTCATCGGTAACTTTACTTGGAGCTATATTTTTATTCACCACATGATATGTGTTTTGCTTGGAGCGTCAATTTATTTTGTTAGTTTTTGCTTGCTGTTAGTTAGAATAGTGTTTTTACTCTTTAATTTCAATAAAAAAGGTCAAGGATAGCCTTTGCCATGCTTATTTTGCTAGTATACATGTTGCTGTTTGAAAACAGAAAGTTTACCGCTGTTGCAAAAATTCCCTAGAAAAGTCAGAGCATGGTCTAACGTTGAATCTTTTTGCATATTGAGCTATGATAAATTTATTACAGTGGGAATTTTAGTTCATAATTTTTGGAGTCAGGGAAGTATTGTTACTCTTGAATTCTTTACAGACTGTACTGTTTTGACAGATTGCTGTTATGGTTGCATTGTTTGCATATGTTTGCTTGTTTAATGATTCTATTTGAGGATAGGAGTATTAAATATACATAGGCATTTAGTATTCAATGTTGAATAATAATGTTAGTGATTTGTTACAGTAGAATATGATAAGGTTTTGCATTGGTTTATACTAACCTATCTCACGAGTTCTTGTTGAGTTTGTTGTGAATGAAGCTTTTGATAAAAGAGAAACCATGATAAAAGAGGAATTAAGGAGACACAAAAGTTCAAGCTTGGGGATGCCCAAGGCACCCCAAGATAATATTTCAAGAAGTCTCAAGCATCTAAGCTTGGGGATGCCCCGGTAGGCATCCCACCTTTCTTCTTCAACAACTATCGGTTAGTATTGGTTGAGCCTAAGTTTTTGCTTCTTCACATGAGTTGTGCTATCCTTGCATTGTAGTTTTCTTTAGCTTTGCTTGATGTTTGAATGAAGTATCAAGATCTGAAATCCTTTAATTAGAGAGAGCCATACATGATTTGGAATTTGCTAGAATACTCTTTGTGCTTCACTTATATCTTTTGAGCTTGATAGTTTTGCTCATAGTGCTTCACTTATATCTTTTGAGCATGATAATTTTTGCTCTAGTGCTTCACTTAGATTATTTTGAGAGTCTTTAATAGAATGGTAATTTTCTTAATGTTAATATACTTGGTGTTCAAGATATGTGAAACTTTCTTTTGAGTGAATTGAATACTAAGATAAGTTTGATGCTTGATAATTGTTTTGAGATACGGAGGTGATAATATCATAGTCGTGCTAGTTGGGTGATTATGAATTTGATAAATACTTGTGTTGAAGTTTGCAAATCCCGTAGCATGCACGTGTGGTTAAAGTTGTGTAACAAATTTGAAACATGAAGTGTACCTGGCTTGTGCATCCTTATGAGTGGCGGTCGGGGACGAGCGATGGTCTTTTCCTACCAATCTATCCTCCTAGGAGCATGCGCATAGTACTTGAATTTTTGATGACTTCTAAATCTTTGCAATAAGTATATGAGTTCTTTTGACTGATGTTGAGTCCATGGATTATACACACTTTTACCTTTCCGCCATTGCTAGCCTCTTCAGTACCGTGCATTGCCCTTTCTCACCTTGAGAGTTGGCGCAAACTTCACCGATGCATCCAAACCCCGTGATACGATATGCTCTATCACACATAAACCTCCTTATATCTTCCTCAAAACAGCCACCATACCTACCTATCATGGAATTTCCATAGCCATTCCGAGATATATTGCCATGCAACTTCCACCATCATCATCATGACATGCATCACTTTTGTCATATTGCCATTGCATGATCTTGTAGTTGACATCGTATTTGTGGGAAAGCCACCATGCATTATTTTTCATACATGTCACTCTTGATTCATTGCACCATCCCGGTACACCGCCGGAGGCATTCATATAGAGTCATATCTTGTTCTAAGTTTCGAGTTGTAATCTCTGTGTTGTAATCAATAGAAGTGTGATGATCATCATTATTAGAGCATTGCCCAAAAAAAAGAGAAAGGCCAAAATAAAAAAAAGAAAGGCCCAAAAAAATAATATAAAAAGGGCAATGCTACTATCTCTTTTTCCACACTTGTGCTTCAAAGTAGCACCTTGTTCCTCATGTAGTGAGTCTCATAAGTTGTCCTTTTTATACTAGTGGGAATTTTTCATTATAGAACTTGGCTTGTATATTCCTACGATGGGCTTCCTTAAATGCCCTAGGTCTTCGTGAGCAAGCAAGTTGGATGCACACCCACTAGTTTTCTTTTGTTGAGCATTCATAGCTCTAGTGCATCCGTTGCATGGCAATCCCTACTCCTCATGTTGACATCAATTGATGGGCATCTCCATAGCCCATTGATTAAGCCTCGTCAACGTGAGACTTTCTCCTTTTTTGTATTCTCCACACGATCCCCATCATCATATTCTATTCCCCCATAGTGCTATATCCATGGCTCACGCTCATGTATTGCGTGAAGGTTGAAAAAGTTTGAGATTATTTAAGTATGAAACAATTGCTTGGCTTGTTATCGGGGGTATAGAAGTTGGGAACATCTTTGTGTGACGAAAATGAAGCATAGCCTAACTATATGATTTTGTAGGGATGAACTTTCTTTTGCCATGTTATTTTGAGAAGACATGATTTCTTTGATTAGTATGCTTGAAGTATTATTATTTTTGTGTCAGTATGAAATTTTGTCTTGAATCTTTCGGATCTGAATATTCATGTCACAATTAAGAAGATTTACATTGAAATTATGCCAAAGTATCACTCCGCATCAAAAATTCTTTTTTATCATTTACCTACTCGAGGATGAGCAGGAATTAAGCTTGGGGATGCTTGATACGTCTCCAACGTATCTATAATTTTTGATTGCTCCATGCTACTTTATCTACTGTTTTAGGCAATATTGGGCTTTATTATCCACTTTTATATTATTTTTGGGACTAACCTATTAACCGGAGGCCCAACCCAGTTTTCCTGTTTTATGCCTATTTCAGTGTTTCGAGGAAAAGGAATATCACACGGAGTCAAAACGGAACGAAATCAACTGGAGAAGTTAATTTTGGAAGGAAACCAACCTGATGGGCTTGGAGTGCATGCCAGGGGAGTCCCTGGCTGTCCACGAGGGTGGAGGGCGCGCCCCCTACCTCGCGAACAGCCCGGAGGTCCACCAACGTACCCCCTGTACCCATATATACCTACGTACCCTAAAACTTCCAGAACAGAAGATAGATCGGGAGTTCCACCGCCGCAAGCCTCTATAGCCACCAAAAACCAATCGGGACCCTGTTTCGGCACCCTGCCGGAGGGGGATCCCATCACCGGAGGGCATCTTCATCATCCCGGCGCTATCCATGACGAGGAGGGAGTAGTTCACCCTCGGGGCTAAGGGTATGTACCAGTAGCTATGTGTTTGATCTCTCTCTCTCTCTCGTGTTCTCTCTCGTGTTCCATCTATGGCACGATCTTGATGTATCCCGAGCTTTGCTATTGTAGTTGGATCTCATGATGTTTCTCCCCCTCTACTCTCTTGTGATGAATTGAGTTTCCCCTTTTGAAGTTATCTTATCGGATTGAGTCTTTTATGAACACTTGATGTATGTCTTGCGTGGTATAACCGTGGTGACAATGGGTTATTCTATTGATCCACTTGATGTATGTTTTGGTGATCAACTTGCGGGTTCTGCCCATGAACCTATGCATAGGGGTTGGCACACGTTTTCTTGATCTCCGGTAGAAACTTTGGGGCACTCTTTGAAGTACTTTGTGTTGGTTGGATGAATCTGAGATTGTGTGACGCATATCGTATAATCATGCCCACAGATACTTGAGGTGACAATGGAGTATCTAGGTGAACATTAGGGTTTTGGTTGATTGTGTCTTAAGGTGTTATTCTAGTACAAACTCTTGAATAGATTGATCTGAAAGAATAACTTTGAGGTGGTTTCGTACCCCTACCATAATCTCTATGTTTGTTCTCCACTATTAGTGGCTTTGGAGTGACTCTTTGTTGCATGTTGAGGGGTTGTTATATGATCTATCTATGTTATTATTGTAGAGAGAACTTGCACTAGTGAAAGTATGAACCCTAGGCCTTGTTTCCTACCATTGCAATACCGTTTACGCTCACTTTTACCCGCTCCCTACCTTGCTGTTTTAATTATTTCAGATTACAAAAACCTATATCTACTATCCTATTTTGCACTTGTATCTTCATCTCTTCGCCGAACTAGTGCACCTATACAATTACCATTGTATTGGGTGTGTTGGGGACACAAGAGACTTTTTGTTATTTGGTTGCAGGGTCATTTGAGAGAGACCATCTTCATCCTAACGCCTCCTACAGATTGATAAACCTTAGGTCATCCACTTGAGGGAAATTTGCTACTGTCCTACAAACATGTGCACTTGCAGGCCCAACAACGTCTACAAGAAGAAGGTTGTGTAGTAGACATCAGGGAGAAACATCATAAGATCCAACTATAATAGCAAAGCTCGCGATACATCAAGATCGTGCCATAGAGAGAACACGAGAGAGAGAGAGAGATCAAACACATAGCTACTGGTACATACCCTCAGCCCCGAGGGTGAACTACTCCCTCCTCATCATGGAGAGCGCCGGGATGATGAAGATGACCACCGATAAGGGATCCCCCCTCCGGCAGGGTGCCGGAACGGGCTCCCGAGAGGTTTTTGGTGGCTACAGAGGCTTGCAGCGGCGGAACTCCCGATCTATCTTCGTATTCGTTGGTTTTAGGGTATATGGGAATATATAGGCGAAAGAAGTCGGTCGGGGGAGCCACGAGGGGCCCATGAGACAGGGGGCGCGCCCAGGGGTGGGCGCGCCCTCCTATCTCCTGGCCTCCTCGAACCTTCCCTGGCTTGTACTCGAAGTCTCCCGGATCATATCCTTTCCAAAAATCACGCTCGCGAAGGTTTCATTCCATTTGGACTCCGTTTGATATTCCTTTTCTTCGAAATACTAAAACAGGAAGTAAAACAACAATATGGGTTGGGCCTCCGGTTAATAGGTTTGTCCCAAAAGTAATACAAAAGTGTATAATAAAGCCCGTAATCATTCAAAACAGATAATAAAATAGCATGAATGCTTCATAAATTATAGTGTATCAGGCATCCAACGGTAGTTACCGCAAGGGGTTAGTACCTATGGCGGATCAGGAAGAAAGTACCGAGGGCGTAGTAGCGCTTTGGGAGTGATACGTCTCCATGTATCTTGAATTTTTGATTGTTCATGCTATTATATTACCCTTTTGGATGTTTAGAAGGCTTTATTTTACACATAATATCATTTTTGGGCTAACGCTATTAACCGGAGTGCCACCCGTATTGTGTTTTTTTGCCTCAATTTAGTATTCGAAGAAAGGAATATCAAACAGATCGCAAATGGAATGAACCTTTAGAGCGTGATTTTTGGAACAACGTGTCCAGAGGATTAGTCAACCGAATCAGTGAGGCGGCCAGAGGTGAGGGTGCATACCATACAGGGCGGACTGTCTAGTGGTATCGGGACTCCGACCTACTTCTTCTCTATATTGACGCACCACTACAAAAAAATACACTTCCGTGATGATACGTGTTTGTCACAGTAGGTCGCGTTTTTTGTCATGCATGTACATCCATGACAAATTTATGACAGAATCAAGATAGTCATACCTGTGCTGTCGTAGAAGTGTTCCATGACATTACCAAAATTATCATCACGGAAGTGTCCACTTCCATGACGATAAATCGCGCGTCACAGAAGTGCTTTCGTCAAGGGTGACCGACACGTGGCATCCACCGTAACGGAACGCCGTTAAGCTATCGGGTCGGGTTTTGGATCCGATAACCCGTTAACAGCCCCGACCAATGGGGATTTTCCACGTGTAAAATCATCATTGGCTGGAGGAAACACGTGTCGGCTCACCGTTGGGACAGATGTCATCCACTCATTGGACAGAAGGCGCCTATGATACGTCGACACGTGGCACGGCCCAACAGAGGCCCATTCCTGTGAAAAGGCCGGCCCATTTGACTTGGTCAAAAGGTGGCGGGCCGGCCCATGTAAAGCCTGTTAACGGCCTGTTCGCATATAGCCCATTTACAGCCCGCTAACCCAAGGCCCGTTACGCCCTATCCGAATTAGGCCCAGTAGCGTCATCTGGGCCACCCAATATGATTCCAGCCCGTTTTCACTTCTGGCCCATGTATGGCCCATGACGTCTTTCGGCCCATATGAGGCCCTATGTAACTCTTGGCCTATTAACGGCCCGTGGTGAAACTGGCCCGTAATGAACAGTGTATTACTTTACACCCATTAACGGCCCGTGGTGAAACTGGCCCGTAATGAACAGTGTATCACTTTATACCCATTAAGGGCCCGTTATTCCGTTGGGCCGTTTCCAGCCCATGTTATCTTTCGGCCTTCTCAGAGCCCATTTATTCTTGGGCTCATTTCCAGCATTCGTTTACTTACGGCCCGTTACTGTCATTTTCTGCTTATGGGCCAAATTCAGCCCGTGGTTACAGTCGGCCCGTTTGTGGTCCGTTAACACGTTGGGCCGTTTTCATAGCGTCATGAAATACGGCCTATTAACGATGGCCCGTTATGGTCGGCCCATGAACGGACGATTCCAACTCTAGCCCGTTTACGGCCATAATGCGGCCTGTTATTGGCCCATGTTTGGCCAATCGATCATACTGCCCGTATAAGGCCCATTGATGATACGGCCCGTAGAAGGCCCATTGTTTCTGCGGCCCGTAGAAGGCCCATTGTTTCTACGGCCCGTGGAAGGCCCACTGTTTATACGGCCCGTAGAAGGCCCACTGTTTCTACGGCCCGTAGGTGCAGTGTCACTACAGTAAATATTAGCCCATGGTTATTGTGGCCTAGTTTTAAAAAATAGGTTGTTGCAGCCACTAGCAAACCGCAGAAAAAGAACTGCACTGACTACAAGCAAACAAATAAACAAGACAACAAGGAAATAAATAAGCAAGCAACTTACACTAGGCTATCACGGCTATTACACATATTACATCCACTGGGCATCAAAGTTCGCCACCAGTGCAAATATAGGGAACACAGCAGCATATAAACGCCGCAGCAAAACAAGTCCAGAACTGAAACCACTTCAGAAGAGCTCAAGAAACAATATCCTGGGTACCCATAATGCTGGCAAGATGCTTAGCAAGCTTATTAACTTTCTCTTGTTTGGCGCTTAAGTCCTCCAGCGCCTGCTGTTGCACCAGAAAGTATGCATCTGAATTCTGCAGGGACTTCCTCAGTCCTTCGGCTTCCTGTCGCATAACATCTGATCGATGTCTTTCAACTTGAAGTTGAGACTCAAGAAGCCGAACTGATTCAGGCAACGAGTTCGAAGAGCTGGTGCCAGCAGTGGTAGCCAGTAACTCGAACACTACATCAAGACAGGACTTTGGGGTTGTCTCAGTGTCCTCAATATAGTTTTTATCAGCTTTCTTGGAGACCAACAGGGATGTCTCACTATCTTGAACCTTATCTGCATTACTTCCTTTACCATTGCATAACAGGGTACTCTTCTCCAATATTTTATCCGCGTTCTAAAAGGGAAACAAACAAACACATCTCAGGTTTACAATGTAGTATATGAAACTCATTTTGGTAAACCAGTTCAGTAGTAAGGTGGACAGGATAACAGCATGAAACAAACATATATCTATGTAGTATGGTCACTGTATGGTCTATATCATTCTAGTTTATGTTGCCAAATCAAGATAGATACAGTTCGAATCATATCTATTTAAGACAAAGCAGCATAGACAGAATATAAGTGTGGGAAACTACACAGCAATAACAACACTTGTAATGTGCATGGCATGAGAACATAACTGTTTATTCAATTGAAACTGAAATCAACATAGAGCAAGTTACAACAGCAAACAGCCAAACACGTTGAAGAAACAGGTTTAAAACATACCTGTTGCGCCATTGGAGTTTCAATTGCATCCTTCAAATTTGAAATTGGTTGGTATCAGTAAATACAGTGATGCAAGAGCAAAGTAGTATGAACCATAGCTACGGAACCTGACCTGAGAACAATTCTTCTTCTGCTTTAAGCGTTGACTTCGGGTTCGGAGTGGTGGTCCTCGTGATTTGGGCACTGCAGTTGCCTTACTAACTGCTCGTGTTTGGGTGCTCTGTGGTGGAGACGGTGCTGTGTCAACGGGAACTGGGTGTCTATCTGCTGGGGTTGGGGTTAGAAGGGGTGTAGCTGGTTCTCTGTCCAACTGGGTAGGGGTACAATCTGCATGAGTGTGGGTTATGTGTGGTGGGGCTGATTCTTGGGCAAGTACAACCGTGGTTCTATCTGCATCGACAGGTAGCACGATCTTTTCTGAAGACCGTGTTTTTACTCCCACAGATACTGCCATCACTCCCTCCAATTGAAATGGCTGATAAACAAGAAAAGTAATTGAATGTACAGACATTGTAAGATAGACAGGTGCAATGGATAGTAGGGAAGAAAACAGGGCATGAAATAATTCACATTTATGTTGTCTAAGCAAACAGAATAGCAGGACATAATTTCACATATATGATGGCTAATTAAACAGGATAGCATGACACAATTTCACATGTATGATGGCTAACTAAACAGGATAGAATGACATACTTCAAAATATGATGACTATGTAAACAGGATGACATGATATAACTATACGATGTGTCTATTAAAGTGGTTGGCATGCCATAAATCACAAACATGCCGTCGATGGAAACATGATGGCATGATATAATTCACGGATAGAATGACATAATTTAAAATATGATGACTATGTAAACAGGATGAGATGATATAACTATATTATGTCTTTAGAAAATGGGTTGGCATGCCATAATTCAGATACATGCTGTCTATGTAAACATCATGGCATGACATAATTCAAATATATGATTTATATACTAAGGAAGTGAGCAGAGGGCAATTGCATATATGATGTGTCAACTAAGGAGATGGCATTCAATATTGTGTATATGATGTAAAAAATAAGCATTGCAATACAACATATGCATTATATGAGTAATATAACCCTGCCAAGTTTGAGCATACACCTCAGGGGGATAATAGGACTGGTCATCTGCCTCTGAATCCTCCTCTGAAGAGCTATCTGTAACCAGCAAGATATCTGCTTCAGCAGGTAGCATTGTCTGCTCTGAAGACCTTGTTTTCACTCCAGATTTCTCCATCACCAATTCAAATGGCTGATGCACAGGAAGAGCAGTTGAATATACAAACATTGTCGACAAAAGCAATGAGAAATACAAAAAAAGGACGGCATGATATAATTCACATATATGACGCTTGCCTAAACAGCATGGCATTGCATAATTCACATACATAATGCCTTGCAACAAGATAACATTGCATAATTCACATATATAATGTCTTGCAACAAGATGGCATTGCATAATTCACATATATGGTAATTAGACACTAAACAGGTGGCATTCACACAAAGCATGTCTAAACTAAGCAAATGACATAGCAATGCAAGATACCATACGCACGATATGAGTAACATAACCCTGCCAAGTTAGGGCATGCACCTCAGGGGGGAAATATGACTGGTCATCTGTCTCTGAATCCTCCTCTGAGGAGCTATCGGTAACCAGCAAGACATGCGCTTCGTCAGATAGCATTGTCTGCTCTGAAGACCTTGTTTCCACTCCAGATTTTTCCATGACCGTGCCGAATGGCTGATGCACAGGAAGAGTAATTGAATGTACTAAAATTGTTGACAAATTTAACACATAATAAAAAAATGATGGCATGATATAATTCACATATAAGATGACTGGCTAACCAGGGTGGCATTGCAAAATTCACATATATGATGCCTGGCTAGACAAGATGGCATTGCATGATTCACATATACGATAAAGAAACAAAACAGATGGCATTGACACAAAGCATGTCTAAACTAAGCAGATGACATCTTTAATGTATACAGTAAGCAATGCAAGGCACCATATGCATGATATTACCAACATCAGCATGCCAAGTTAGAGCGAAGACCTCATGGGGTAAATAGGAGTGGTCTTCTCCTTCTGAATCCCCCTCAGAACAGTTATCTTCCTCTTGATTACGATCCGAAATGGGTGGAGGGGGGCTGCCTTTGCGCCCACCATGGAACGACGTCTGCATGAAATTTTATTGCCACGCAAGGCTCGTCTCTTTTGCTCTACATGATCAGTTCCATTGTGTACAATAACTGGCATGCATAGGAATAAAACATAGTGAGATTATGTAAGGAGTGCATGCACAAATCCAGAGTGATGGTAGCAAACTGTGGATAGACCCAAAACCAATGATAGCAGGCAGATAATAGCTTTAGTTAAAAAATACAGATAATGGCTCCTTTAATGTTTGTTTGCACCCAACATGAAACTCATAGTAGACACCGGAGATTAACCAGATAGTAGACAGATAGTACTGATTGCTGCCCCAATATGTACCCCACAACCATTTAAAAACTCAAGTTTCAGCATTAGTTTGGACCTGACTCGGAGTCTAATAGGTGAACACGACGATAATGTAGCATGTCATCATATTAAGCGACGCATAACGTAAGCAGACACGGAAGAGTGCGACCTCTCTTGCGGACCCGTGTAGTCCTCAAGGTCATCTGCTCAGTTGATGATGGTAATGCAGTTGTCGTGGCTGCCGGCGGCGGGGAAGAAGATCTGAGGCGGCGAAAGACAGTCTGGAGAGCGGATCCCTGCTGTGGTGAACCCTTCCGTCGTTGGAGCAGCTGAGCTGGGGTGGAACACAGCGCCGCAGGAGCAGGACAAACCACACAAGGTTTTCTTTGACACATATCTGTAACAGAAGTAATTGAGTAAGGGCTTGTTTGAATTTGAGGATTCTAACAATGCAGGGATAGGAAATAGACAGGAATAGGATAGGAATGCACGTGCAAAACAGAGAATTTAAAAACACAGGATTTCTGCCAATCTGGGTGTTTGATTCACAACAATTGGAAGATCACAGGATGCAAAAAAGCATGGTGAGATTAAGTCAAACCACAAGAAAATGTACGGTTATAATGCTATTATGCTACTATCTCTTAGTCTTGTGCTTGATGAATAGGAATATGAAAAGGAGGAGAAGTGGAAATTAGAATTCCTACGGTTTTTCTTTCAAGGAGACACTAAAGGAACAAATCCTACAGTTTTCCTTTGCTCCATTCCTTTGCACCAAATTCATGAAAAGTAGTACCATAGGAAACTTTCCAATTCCTATGTTTTTCATTCACTTTTCCTTTCAAGCACTGGCGATTCTAGTAGGCAGGCTTGAGCAAGGAAAATCCTACACTAAAAAAATGTTTTTGTGCTACTTCTATTACTTTGGACCCAGGCCACTGCCATACTAGCTCAACTCCCAGGCCCATCGACAAATGCACAGCTCAAACGCGCAGAGATAAATAATGATGGCGTTCAAGAGAGTCCATCACGGATAGCTAAGTTGCCTGGTACCTCACTGCTTGTCATATAGTAGGATAAAATAATCGTATTTCCCGTTACTACGAGTGCTCAGTGGACAATATATATAACATGTAGAGTAAAAAAGAGATGCAACAAGTGTACAACCTCTTTGGCGAAGCCATGTCGATCTCAGCGTGATTGGGTTGGCCGGTGAGGATGCTCCGGCTGACTTTGCTGTCGGAGGAGGGGAAGAAGATCTTAGGCGTCTGGAGATGGAGCCCGAGGTACTGCTCCGCTGTGATGGAGGGTTTCGTCGTTGGAGCAGCTCCGGTGAGTTGTACGACGCCGAGGCTGAAGCAGGACAAGAGAGACAACGAACAACGTTAACCTGAGTGGAATTCTAATAGCATCTCCAATACATGACGTAAAATACATAACCACAAAGTGCTAGATGTAAAATACATCAGCCGCTCATCTCTGAACTTAACTGTCGAAACTGAACTTAACTGTCGAAACTGAACCTAACTGTCGAAACTGAATTTTGCTGTCGAAACTGAATTTTGATGTCGAAACTAAATGCACTAGCAAGGTGAGGCTACACATCGGTCGACTGGCTTTTTCATCTCTGGTCAGTCGATTTTGCAGCCGTTGGATACGAAATCAAGGGCCTGCGGTTCATCTTCAACCTCCACCCCCTGAGCCGCCAGCCACCACCGGCCAAACAGCAGCCCTCGCCGCCCGCGGCCGGCGGTGCGCCGCCCCTCCCGCCCCGAAAACACTCCCCACCGCCGGTTCGCCGCCGCCCCGGCCATCCCTCGAGGCCCCCCTGTGCCGAGCTTTTTCTCCGGCGATCCCCACGCCACTGGCCCGCCAACGCCCCGCCACCCCCGGCGACCACCGCCCCCATCCTGAACCCTAAGATAGATAGTGGGGTACCTCTCCGGCGAGCCCCCCTCCCCGCTGCGGCTGGTTCTTCCTTCACCCCGGCGAGCCCACCCCTTGGAAATCGACTGACCCAAAAGTCGATTCAGTCGACTGAAGTGTAGCCAAATCGGAGCAGCATCGCAAGCAAGAGCAAGAGCGAGAGCAGCAGCGCGAGCAAGAGCAATAGCAAGAGCAGACCAGGCAGGGGACCGAGAGCAAGAGCAGAGCAGCAGCGCGAGCGAGAGCTAAAGCAGCAGCAGCTCCTACTGATGTGGACGTCGCCGCCGAGGGAGCGACGCCGTGGAGGAAGTGGCCGGCGACGCCGCCGTGGATGGAGCCGCGCCGTGTCGGCTCGGGACCGAGCGCCGGCAGCACCGTGAGATCGAATCAAGAAGAAAATGCGGCGATTAGTGTACAACCTCTTTGGTGGCGCCGATTAGGCCGCAGCTTCATCCGAGGAAACGGTGATGATGATGCTCTTCCGGTGGTGCAGGTGAAGACGGCGGTGTGGGAATGGAGGTGGCGCGAAAGACGAGGGGAACATCGGGGCAGCTCCTTGGAGGTGGAGGACGGGGTGGCTGAACCGGCGGGACGATGAGATCGACGACGGATCCTCATCCGGTACGGTGGATGAGGGACGTCGAGGTGTTGCTGTGGACGACGTCGTCGGGGAAGAAGCTCCGGCTGGGTGGCGGACGGAGCAGGGTGTGGGGTTTCGTCGCGGGTTTTCGCGGCCTCGGTGTACGAATGGGTGGGCGGATGGGATGGCAGTGGGGAACCATGGCTTAGAGACGCGCTTGTCCGAAATGTGGGGTAAGTTACGAAAGTACCCCCCACCGATTTGAGGCGGTTCTTTCGGTTCAGGGGTACCACGGGCATTTCGCGTGTCGGGATTTCACAGGAGGTGGGAGTTTTCGCGCGCGTTGTAATTTCGGAATAGCAAGGCGCGGGTTGAGATGGAGGGAGTTGTCGGAGCACAACGAGACAAAGATATATCTTAAATATTTCGGGCTAACAAGGCGCGGGTTGAAGAGGCGGGAGTTTCGCAGCACGATAGACAGAGACGCTAGCTTCAATTTTCGGCATAACAAGGCGCGGCTTGAAATTTCGGAAGAACAAGCTTAACGTGTACCCAAAAAAAGACAATTTGCACCTCAACACGCACAACACACACACAAACACCATTTAGACTAGAGTAAGGTACACGTGCATTGCACGCATGAGATTTGGCAACCAAATTATGAATAAATACCACATTATAGCATGCAAGCTTTGAGTCATATATGCATGATGTAGATGTTCGTTTAATTCTTATAGTTCATTTCATTCAAAATCATCTAGTTTTTATAAGAAAGCTAATCTATTTTAAGATTCATGGAATTGTGCGTTGTAAGACATAAAGTAAAAACAAATAATGGCAAATCATGTAGAAAAACATTTGGGCAATTATGATACGGAAGATTCTAGAACAAATAAGAAGTGCTTGTGTTTTGATGTTTGTGCATTATGCTTAAGTTCAACCATGGAGTCTTCTAGATTATACATGTGGCGAAATCTGGTGGAATCTAGATGATATCCAACGGCCAATAGTGCTCAAATTTGCCATCTTTGGACCTTCGGATTCGCCTCATCCAACGACCATCTTTCAAAGTTAAAGTTACCCGCTCACAATATAAAAAATATATAATATAATATATATATAGGGGTATAGATATAGATATGTGATGCGAAAGCCGCCCATCATCTCCAGTTACATGCACGGATGCGACATGGGCAAATGATGTCTGCCATCGGTATCTCAAATTCAAATCAGTCTGACCTTGTTCAATGTGTATACATTACAACATGCTCGTTTCCAAAGCACACCGCGCAGATCTCCGTTATATTCATGCATGCATGGGTTTCAAACATCAGGATCTCTTATTCAAATATTTGAATTCAACTTTACATTGATTATGACCTCACCTATTCTTTTACACCCACACAGTAGTCTTCTCTTTATAATTGTACCACTAACTTTCTCTCGTGCATGCATGCACACACACTACCAGTCGGCATTATCTATCGCACGCATGCAATCTTTTTCTTCAGGTCGGTCTCCCATGAAGGCACACACCCACACACATCCCCCTCTCCCTCATACCGGGCATTCTTTATCTCTCACGCGTGCATGCGCAACGATCGATGTTCCTCTATGTATGTGTGTATATAGCTAGGTCTTTCATAGTTTTCCACACAAACCGATCAATCGATATATCCAGTGAGGTCTCACCCTCTTTCCCACGTCCACATCGATCAATCTATACCTCTCCCACGTCCACATCGATCAATCTATACCTCTCTATATAGGATTAACATAAATAGCTAATACACCCACATTAATTATATATCCAACGTCCCCCTCTCATCATCCATGCCTTCCGCTTCATCTCTCAGATGCGTGCACAATGGCGAAGACAGGGGGCAGTAAGGGCCCTGCCCCCCCCTAACATCACTATATATCGAGGCTAATATGAATGTGATCATTAGACAATTGCTGCTAAAAAAGGTTTAATTTCATGAATTGACCCTCCTCGTAAAGGATTAGCAATGCTTGGCCCCCTAGCTCATTTATTTTTCATGGCTCCGCCACTGCGTGCAACAGCGCACGTGTTCGCCCCCTCTCTCTAAATATCGATCTCGCACTTGTGCATTCCTTCATAGTCTCCCTCCACTCGGCCCCTCGCACCATCTTCTAGCCCCCCACCGGATTTTGCCACATGTACAATCTAGCAGACTCCATGGTTGAACTTAAGCATAATGCACAAACCTCAAAACAACAGTGGTTCTCTTTTGTTCTAGAATCTTCCGTATCATAACTGCCCAAACTTTTTTTCTAGTTGAATTGCCATTATTTGTTTTTACTTTATGCTTTACAACGCACAATTCCATGAATCATAAAATAGATTAAGGGCTTCTTTGATTCAAAGGATTCTCAAAGGAATTTTGGAGGATTCTAATCATTAGGAATTTTTCCTATCTTGGTTGTTTGATTCGTAGGATTGTAAACCATAGGAATTTTTCCATATGATTCATTTGCACTAGATTTCATAGGAAACATCCCATCCACTCAAACCTCTTTGAAAGAATTCTGCGTTTTTTCTATGCACAATCAAACACTCGTACAATCCTGTAGGATTCAATACGACATTCCACTATAATCCCATGTTTTTCCTATTCACGCGTTCTTAGCTTTTTTATAAAAACTAATTTGATTTTGAATGAGATGAACTATAAGAATTAAACGAAGGGCTACATCACGCATATATGACTAAGAGCTTACATGCTATAGTGTGGTATTTATTCATAATTTGGTTGCAAAATCTGATGCGTGCAATGCACGTGTAAATTACTAGTACTTCGAGTATGTGCAAAACACGTAAATTAGAATACCAATGGCACGCTACACAGTGTCTCTCTTACAGTTCATGAAGCCACGTGGCACATGTGGAGGCGTTGTCGCGACCTCCTTGCGTGGATTGATCACAGTGACGTGCTGCTGGTTCCAGAAGAATGTACTCGTCCTCCCTGAGCCATACTGGCGGTACATGCACGAAGCGAAGATGTGCACGCACGCCACGCACGCACTCATTCCCTCGCACGCACACGCGGGTACACGGGCGGACGCAATTTTGTACCAAGATCCACCCCATGTGATAATTTGACGCGTGTAAAGTCGTTCACTTCATTGATGGTCAATTAATACAGCGCATGCAAATTGAGTGGACGTGAGGGCGGAAGAAAGACATTATTACTCCACTGCGCGCATGCGAGTAGTTAAATCGTGGGTTGCTAGTAGTACTTCCATTGGTCTCCTTCGTATTTTGTGCCAATTTTTGACAGTAACATAATATTTACGCATTTGAGCAGTGTAGTCTACTTGAAATTTATGTTCCACTAAACTCATCGGGAGCCGTTTCGGGCCTCGAAACCAAAACCATCAATTAATCTTTACCTTGTTCCCATCACATTCGAAAGCCTGCTCACACCTACTAGTACTACGTACCAAACCTGAACGTGTTCCCACTATGCAGGTATTAGTACTACTAGTGCTAGTACTTAGGTTATAAAAAGGGGAACTACCTAACCGAAAATTACTCTACCTTTCCTCCTCATAAGTGCTTCTTCTTCGTCCGTCGTTGCCATGGCCGGTGAGCAGAGCTCTAGGTCGAGAACTACTCGTAACAAGGGAGCGGCAACCAAGGCTGCGGAAAAAAAAGAGGGCTCGCCGCCACGCAGAGACCTCGAAAGATCTCTCACGGGCAGGCGATGGCTCCCAGGAGCGCCCTAGCCGCGGAGGCGAACATGCCGAGCCGGCGGAGCTGGAGTCGTTATCCCTCGACGGCATGCCCGATCAGCTCAATAAGCACCTCAATAAGCAGAAGGAGTTCATCCAAGGCTTGACGGAGTTGCTGAAGGAGAGCCTCGACGACATGCCCGCTGAGCTCAATCAGCAGGGGGAGTTGACCGCCGGCTTGGTGATGCTGCTGAAGAAGAGCATTGCCTCGGAGAAGAAGGCGACCGGCGAAATCCTGCGACTTCAGGAGGACAAGGCGAAGCTCTGCCACGAGATCGACCTGTTGAAGGAGAAGAACGCCGGCTGGAAGAAGCTGCATGAGAATAGTAGTTCCTCGATGAAGATGCTGCAGGCCCTCGTCATGGAACAGAAGGAGGAGTTGGCGAAGCTCCGCATCGAGCACCCGGCTGCTGTCAAGGTACGTAATGCGGCCGTGGAACAGATGATGAAGGCTCGCGTCGAGAAATCCCGCGTCATGGACAGAATGAAGAAGATGGCGGAGGAGACGCGCAAGGAGATGGAGGTCGTGGAGGCGATGAAGAAGCAGTTACGACTCCGCGGCGAATTAGATCATTTGGGGTGATAATCTTCCTTCTTCTTTTGCTGCTGTGTTTCATCTTTTGCTTCGGGTGTTTCGCCGCACGTGTCACGTTCTCTGCGAGGCATGAATAGAACAATGGTTTTTGTTTTTTGAGGGAATGAATAGAACAATGCTAACAATGAGATGACTAGCAAATTAGATCATTTTTTATCGCCATATGGCACTGGGCTGCCGTGTTTCGTGCTCCTCCGTCGCAGTACTACTCCAGTGGAAAACTTGAGTATACCGCACGGTTCTTTGCTCCTCCTCGATCAGGTCGTCGGCGCATTTATACGAGCAGTCAAATCACAAGGCCCCGCCTTCCAGCAGTAATGAGCCGTCAAATCACAAAGGCCCTCGCCTCTCGTGAAACCGACCAAGCTAGACTGCCCCGCCCTCTAGCCTTTTAAAAAATGTATACTTTTGTACAGCAGTAGTATCGATGGATTGCGCCATGGAGCAAAACTTGAAATTAAAAAAAAGGTGGTACATATAGAGAGCGCTCGTCGCCAAATTATGCATATAGTACTATTAAAAAGGCTAGTCACAATAATGGTGTCCAGCACAACCCACCCCTCAAATAAAACTAAGCACCCTGGAATTCTTTGACAAAACTAAGCACCCTGAAATTCTTTGACAACTAAACTGCTGGCTATATGATGTTGGCCATATATATTGTACGTATATAATGTGAATAAACGAGTGGTAGTACTATACCAACTAAAAGATGAAATGTAAGAAATACTAGTATGTACTTACTGAAGAGTTAAAGTAACAAGAAGAAACATAACATAGTTCTGCTGGGGGCTCAGCACAACACACCCCTCAAATTAAATTAAGCACACCTGAAATTAAACTTTGCAACTATTCCGGTAGACACTGCATTAGAACCACCATGAGCAACGACACTGCCACCTTACTCGGAGTCCTCGTCCACGTCCTCGACTTCGTCCTTGTCCCTCTTCCTCTTGGCCGATACTTCTTTGCTTGAACCGCCAACTTGGCTGTTGCTCTTCATCCAACCCTTGTAGATATTGAAACAAAGGTAGCCATCCATTGCAGCGTACTGGATGTGGTCTATATCTAGTACATTCCGCTGCCATGCATGACGATGAAACGTGTATGGAGGTTTCTCCAGTTTACCGTACGAAGGATGAACCATGGCTCCTGCCAGGGTCAGCATTGAAGGCTGACGAGAGGACACCAGCCGATTCTTTTGGAGGTCGAAGGTGTTGCCTACAACGAGGCCTATCCGACGCAGGACTTCTTTGTCGTTACCAAAGTCTACAGTAACGAATTTGACTAGGTTGCTCTCGAGGAAGTCCTTAAAATCCTGGCACTCAACGTCGGCATGGCATATGTGGTAGACCAAGCATAAGTCATGCACGCAAACCTG
Organism: Triticum aestivum; assembly: GCF_018294505.1. Taxonomy (NCBI): domain Eukaryota; kingdom Viridiplantae; phylum Streptophyta; class Magnoliopsida; order Poales; family Poaceae; genus Triticum; species Triticum aestivum. Next base: position 474,196,937 of record NC_057807.1, on the reverse strand, counting down.
GATCACGGCGGGCTTCTTCCTCTCTTCGTCCTTTAGATCCTTCTCTCGTCCCACGACTGTGGTGTACTCAACATCTAGCCCGGCGACCCACTCATCATGTGAGTCTTCGAACATGCGTCTGAAGCGAGAAAGGCATCCTTTCACCGTCGCGGAAGAACGGGTGTAGATGACGTCGAACTCATCGCCGGTGATGGTTCTAACCTTGTACTCACCGCCGATCGGGGAGATTTGGGACGCCATGGATTTGGGAGGAGGGTTAGGATTAGTGGAACTGCCGTAATGTGAATGGACGGGACGACTAGGAGCGAACCGCCGTAGTATTAAAGGACGTGCGGGGACGAGTAGGAGCGAACTGCCAGCGTGCGAACGGCAGGGTAGTGGCTTTCCATTCTCCCATGATACGGGCTTCCGAGAGCCCTTGGATCGGAGATCGAACGGTTGCATGGCGTGATTCTAGACCAATGGGTGAATATCCTATCCTGGAGGGTTATTCTGCAAATTTTCAGCAACTTAGCATGCGACCGTTTGATCTCAGATCCAAGGGCTGCCAGCAGCCCGTATCATGGTCGCGCCTACCACGACCGTCGCGTCGCTCGCGCGGTCGCGCCCTTGGAGATTTAACACGGTGCGTTAGGCTATCTGATGTTGGCATGTCATACATAGTCATCACTTAGTCACTCATACTACAACAAGGTTGGCTATAAGGTTGGCTATAAGTTTTTTTACTCCTCTCTATCTCTTTCTTCGTACTCCCTCCGTCCCATAATATAAGAACGTTTTTGACACTAGTGTAGTGCCAAAAACGTTCTTATATTATGGGACACAGGGAGTACTAGTATTTATTGCATTTGCCAAGGAGTGACCTCTTCCAATGAAATGGTGTTGCTAAGTTTGCTTCATTTAATTAGCTATAGACTCAAAATTGTCTTTTCACCTAGGTACACGCGCTTAGCACCGTTTCTTCCTTGGGTCACCAAACTAGTCTCTCTCTTCTTGATTAACTTGCCACATCAGACTTTATGCCTATGTGGCAAGCTTAAGCACCTGTAGGAGCAAGTAAGGTGCCCGTCCGTTGCACGGAAGAGTGAAATGCATTGATCGGGGTGTTGTTTATTTTGACAAAGGATGTGGGGGTCATCTCATGTGCAACCGGGTCGACGTGTCAAGCACCAAATAACAGTGCAGAACAGCAGGGGGGACGCACCCCACTCGTACCGGCCCAGTGTTAGTAATGAGCAATGAGACGTCAAATCACAATGCCGCACCTTCCCAGACGGACGAAGCAACCATTATTTCACACTTCGGTTCGACATCATCTCAAACCACGTACTAGTATTGCTTCTGCCTCAAGAGGGACACGCGCATCGCCTTGGTACATCATGACACGTGGGACCGCATGACAGGCCATGCTCCCCCGCCGATCGCTGGGTAAAATCACCTCATTTTTACTATACTTCCTCCGGATCGGTTTACTACATGGCATGCACGTCGTTCTAGGTTGAGAATTTAACTGGCTATATATATATGTGATGAACAGTACGCTAGCCTTTTAAAAAATGTATACTTTTGTACAGTAGTACTCCACTATCGATGGATTGCGCCATGGAGCAAAAATTGAAATTTTAAAAAAAGGTGGTACATATAGAGAGCGCTCGTCGCCAAATTATGCATATAGTACTATTAAAAAAGCTAGTACGTGCTTAATTGGGGTGCTAAATTCTATTAAAGAAATACTAGTACTAGTATGTACATACTGAAGAGTTAAAGTAACGAGAAGAAACATAACATAGTTCTGCTGGGGGCTCAGCACAACACACCCCTCAAATTAAACTAAGCACACCTGAAATTAAACTATGCAACTAATCCGGTAGACACTGCATTAGAAGTTTAGAACCGCCATGAGCAACGACACTGCCACCTTACTCGGAGTCCTCGTCCACGTCCTCGACTTCGTCCTTGTCCCTCTTCCTCTTGGCCGATACTTCTTTGCTTGAACCGCCAACTTGGCTGTTGCTCTTCATCCAACCCTTGTAGATATTGAAACAAAGGTAGCCATCCATTGCAGCGTAGTGGATGTGGTCTATATCTAGTACATTCCGCTGCCATGCATGACGATGAAACGTGTAATGAGGTTTCTCCAGTTTGCGGTACGAAGGATGAACCATGGCTCCTGCCAGGGTCAGCATTGAGGGCTGACGAGAGGGCACCAGCCGATTCTTCTGGAGGTCGAAGGGGTTGCCTACAACGAGGCCTATCCGACGCAGGACTTCTTTGTCGTTCTTAAAGTCTACAGTAACGAATTTGACTGTTTTGTCCTCGAGGAAGTTCTTAAAATCCTGGCACTCAACGTCGGCATGGCATATGTGGTAGACCAAGCAAACGTTATGTACGCAAACCTGGATCACGGCGGGCTTCTTCCTCTCTTCGTCCTTTAGATCCTTCTCTCGTCCCACGACTGTGGTGTACTCAACATCTAGCCCAGCGACCCACTCATCATGTGAGTTTTCGAACATGCGTCTGAAGCGAGAAAGGCATCCTTTCACCGTCGCGGAAGTACGGGTGTAGATGACGTCGAACTCATCGCCGGTGATGGTTCTAACCTTGTACTCACCGCCGATCGGGGAGATTTGGGACGCCATGGATTTGGGAGGAGGGTTAGGATTAGTGGAACTGCCGTAATGTGAATGGACGGGACGACTAGGAGCGAACCGCCGTAGTATTAAAGGACGTGCGGGAAAGAGTAGGAGCGAACTGCCAGCGTGCGAACGGCAGGGTAGTGGCTTTCCATTCTCCCATGATACGGGCTTCCGAGAGCCCTTGGATCTGAGATCGAACGGTTGCATGGCGTGATTCTAGACCTATGGGTGAATATCCTATCCTGGAGGGTTATTCTTAAAATTTTCAGCAACTTAGCATGCGACCGTTTGATCTCAGATCCAAGGGCTGCCAGCAGCCCGTATCATGGTCGCGCCTACCACGACCGTCGCGTCGCTCGCGTGGTCGCGCCCTTGGAGATTTAACACGGTGCGTTAGGCTATCTGATGTTGGCATGTCATACATAGTCATCACTTAGTCACTCATACTACAACAAGGTTGGCTATAAGTGTATTTTTTTACTCCTCTCTATCTCTTTCTTCGTACTCCCTCCGTCCCATAATATAAGAACGTTTTTGACACTAGCTAGTGTAGTGTCAAAAACGTTCTTATATAATGGGACACAGGGAGTACTAGTATTTATTGCATTTGCCAAGGAGTGACCTCTTCCAATGAAATGGTGTTGCTAAGTTTGCTTCATTTAATTAGCTATAGACTCAAAATTGTCTTTTCACCTAGGTACACGCGCTTAGCACCGTTTCTTCCTTGGGTCACCAAACTAGTCTCTCTCTTCTTGATTAACTTGCCACATCAGACTTTATGCCTATGTGGCAAGCTTAAGCACCTGTAGGAGCAAGTAAGTACAATAGTGCGCTTCCTTACATGGCATTTTTGCATATGTGGAGGAAAGAGAGGCAAGGAAAAAGTGGAGATGTGGGCTCTCATGCAAGAGCCAGCCTCTACTACTACATGGTGGAGCATTGGGAGAGGCACCTGTATGGAGGTGGTCAGGAATCGGGAGACTCACGCCGGTCGTAGCGCCGCAGTTAAAATGATAATGGCAAGTCAAATCACGGGGCCCCACCTGTCCAGCAGTAACTCGCTGTCAAATCACGCAGCCCTACGTTTGCAGCAGCCTACTCCCTCGTCTTCTCGCGTCTCTGTTGAACCGACTAGGCGGAACTGTCCCGCCGCCTACCGGGCAGGAAAAGCCCCGCCCTCGACTTTTAAATAGTATACAGTATACTAATTTTGTATCCATGGATTGCGCCCGCGCCATGGAGCAAAGCGTCTAGAAAACGGCGGTACACATGTACGGAGTATACAGCACGCACGTCGCGTTCGCGTCGCACCCCAGACGGTCGGTCGGTCTGGCACGCTGCTCTCCGAATGGAACGCGCGTCATATTGCGTTCGCACACACATGTGGGACGGCAATTGAGAACCGACCATAGGCACACTCCCCGGCCCCGCAAGTCGGGTGACTTAATAGAAGAGGGAGACGAGCGATAGTACTAGAGAAGTGTTGTACTACGTTGGTGCCTGGACGATCCCTGCAAGACACGGAAGATCAGTTCGTCCATGCATGTGACCAGACTCCAGCAGACACGCCTGGATTGGCTATCGTCTACATATCGTGCAGGCTGTGTTGTACATGGCTGTAGTTGTGGTGAGAAATCTAAAAAAAGGTTTCTTGTCATCTCGCAAAATTATGTGTCATGTGCTTCGGATCACTGCGAGGGTTAAACAGCGACAACTGAGTTGGGCTAGTCATTGGGGGCACATGCACGAACAGTGACTACTCGGCTGCCATCTAGGTCAAGCCGGCTATGTTAATTAGACATCTATCGACGGACCCCTTTTCTACGAGTTTATCTTTAATTTGAGCTTTGTTCCTCGTCTAGTTTGTCCGTCGGGATTCATGTTGTCTCCTTTGGGCAGTGAGGTTATGATTTCTTGTCATGTGGCATTTTTTCGTGTTATATGTTATAATCCGGCGCTTCAGATCAAAATGACGACAACTGCGCCTCCGGGCCACGTGCATGAAGACTTCTCGACAGTCATTGACGAGGTCAAGCCGGCTCCGGTAGACAAAAGAAAACTAAGTACTACTCCACTATATAGGCAGGAGCCTCCGCGCTTGCTTGCTAGTGTTGCTCTCTTCACACCGTCTCGGCCTCTCCAGATCTAAACACGACAGCGGTGGCCACACTCTCTCTCTCTCTCTGCTCACCGCTGGTCACAGATCCAGCCGGATCCTCTCCGCCGGGGAAGGTGAGAAGGTGCAACGTTCACGCGGTCGTCCTCGGCGACGGCTCTTACCCACTGCTGGGCGCGTCCCGATCAGCCTGCCTTGCCGTTCTCTCCCAAGCACCGCTGGCGAGGGAGGGCCTCCGACCTCTTCTTCCTCGCTGCCGTAGTGTGGGCAGATCCGGCCTCCCGCCGCCCACCTAGCGACATCCCGGCGACCATCAGGTATAACTTCCTTCGAAACCGGCCTTGCTCTACTTCCCGAGCTCCTGACGTCGCTGCATTTGTAACTTTTACTATTTCTCAGGCCCCCTCGTAGATAGGATCGATCGGCTGTTCGAAAACCACCTAATTTTTTTACGTTTAAGAGGTAAAACTAGTTCATGCACTCGAATCTAGTACTACTTGGTTCAAACAAGGAAGAAAGGGGGTGGGGGTGGGGGAGGATTTGTTACCTGAATCTAGGACTTGGTCGAAAGAGGAAATAATGGGGGCGAAAAGTAGCAGAGACTGGCTATCCAACTGGTCTCTAGGTCTAATAGGGAAATAAAGGGAAACGCAGTACAAACTCAATATAAACCCGATCTATTGGTT